>NW_007729347.1:31970-65035 GCF_000696425.1 Galeopterus variegatus | reverse complement strand
ACCGGTCTGTATGTGGGATCCGAACCCTCGGCGGGAGCGCTGCCGCGCTTCCCAAGCGGCGCACTATAGCAGTGCGCCACCGGGCAGGCCCCCTGTTGCTTCTTTTCAATGAATTAATGACAAAGTGAATATCTCTCTGAGCTCTAATTTAGTATGGTAATCTTTGATATACTTGTCTTTCTTCCAGAAGACTATAAGCCCCTTAAGAGCAAGGAATATTTCTTAATGGATCTTATTTCCCCAGCATTCAATACAGAGATTACTATGCAGATTGTGAAAAATGCATGCATGTTAAATGAATAAATGGATGAAATAATATTATATTTTATTTATTCTAATAATAGCTCGAACTGTAGTTACATTATTAGATACAAATAAAATAAATTTCATGATTTTAGAAAATATCACCAAAAAGTGAAATTAGTAATGTGCCATCTGTAAAAAGTACAAAAAAACTAACTACTGAGTATAAAGTATGTCTTTATGGCCATCTTTTTAAAACTATTTGTGGTTGATGAGAAAGAGTGTTCAGAAAATAAGGGAAGCCATGTGGTAAATCAGAACTAGTACAGTCTTTGAAATCCAAAGCCCTAGAATCAAACAAGTTGTGCCACTTATAATCTGAATAAACAGACCCTATACCTCTCTGAGCAGAGATTAGTAATAATAATTTTACCAGAAAAAAATTATTTCAAGGGTTAACTGAGAATATGTATATGAAGTCTTTTAAGATCTATAAAGGATTATAGAAATACAAGTATTATTTACTATTGCTGATATTTCAACATTTCTGAAAATCTGGGAGATTTTACCTTTATTTTGTAATATAGGATATCTTTACTAAGCATATTTCTGAATATATATAATGGAAAATAACCTCCAGAAAACTTACTGTTTTTGATTAATGCCAGTGGGAAGACACAGCTAATACTTATTCCAGAGATTTTGCTATTTTTTCCTGATCAAAATGATTAATGGCTTTTCTTGTTTTCATCAGTCATACTCAAAAGGCCCACTGTACTTGAAGTTTTGGCATAACACCTTACCTAATTTAAAGAAAAACTAATGAGTTAGGTTTCTTTTTCCCTCCTAGTTTTGAGAGTAATAGACTCTCTGAATAATTTTTGAATACTCACTACTGATAGTAGGTGACTCCTAAAGTTGCTTGATTGATTACAAATCATACTAAATTAATCCTTAAAGTAACTTCTAATTCAATGGGAAACTTGAACTTGAAAATTTAAGTGCTTCTGGATGAAAATTCAATAAAGGTCTGCTTTAAAGATGTTCTCTGTAAGTAAAAATGCAAAATTGGGTTTGAAATAACTAATTCAGAGAAATATTTATGGCTTTTCCTCTTCTGATAGTCCTATTATCTAGGGAAGTGAAAGGGGATGTAAGTCCTTTGAAAGATGTTTTCTTATGATGCTGAATCTTAACTTTGTTTTTCAACTAGGTTGACAAAGTTGCTTTAAGTGAAAGTAAAATGAGTAGAACAAATAGGATTTAAAAGTTTCTCTATCCTACAGAGGGCCACTTGGCTTTCCCTACACTGTACTCTGTATACATGAAAATGCTTCTACAGAGATTTCTAACCCAGAAAAAAGAAGATCAAGGAAAAAGCACCATAAAGAAGTGATATACAGTACTTAAAATTTTCTTGGGCGGTGAGGGAAAAGGGAAAGAGTCACATCTGACACTACACAACCAAACTTCTTTAAAATCTCTTGTTGTATGCATCTTAACCTTTCTCAAAATTAGGCATCATGTGTTTTCACTTGCCCCCTTTGATCCCCTGCCATCTTCCATGAGAAGAAAATGCCCGTGTAGATCTCGCTACTTCGCCTGGGTCCAGCAGTCAGCTTATAGAGGAGACCTGACCCAACCGTAGCCTGAAACATCCTAGCCCAGCCAACCTGCAGACCCCTGAGCAAAAAAAATCAACCACAGACCCATGAGCTAGAAATAAATATTTGCAGTTACAAGATACTGAGATCCTGGGTTGTTTTGGGCAAGATCTGATTCATACAATACCCTATGAACTTAAAAATTGGTCTAAAGATGAATAAGCATTGGATTAAGTAAAACAAGTAAATTTAGAAAGAAGTAGAGAGAAAGGGAAAAGAAAGACAAGACTCCCCAAAGTTCTAGGCATTTTACATATTTTATCTCCTTTTAGCCTCACAAACACTATGATATACTTATTTTTATCTCCAATTTATAAATGAAGAAGTTAAAGACATACACAATGTTACCAGTAGCTATCTCTTTATAAATGAAGAAGTTAAAGACATACACACTGTTACCAGTAGCTATCTCTTCCGAATGTGTTAAGTGTGTGTGTGTGTGGGGGGGGGTGCTGGTGGACTTTTACTTCTTATTTTATTTATGTACTGTATTAGCCCATTTCTGTTGCTTACAACAAGTTAAAGACATACACACTGTTACCAGTAGCTATCTCTTCCGAATGTGTTAAGTGTGTGTGTGTGTGGGGGGGGGTGCTGGTGGACTTTTACTTCTTATTTTATTTATGTACTGTATTAGCCCATTTCTGTTGCTTACAACAAAATATCTGAAACTGGGTGATTTATAAAGAAAACAAAATTTACTGCTTACAGTTTCAGAGGCTGGGAAGTCCAAAGTTAACGGAACACTTATGGTGAAGGTCTTCTTTGATGGTGGCTTTACAGCAATGCAGGGGTCTCACATGGCAGAAAATAGTGAGCCCAGACAGAGAGATCTCTTCACGTGCTCTCCTTTTAAAGCCCTCAGAACCACGCCTCTGACCACCATTATTAATCCATTCACTACTGCATGGTCCTACAATCTGATCACCTCTTCAAGGACACACGTTTCAATTACCAGAATAGGATTCCCCAGGGTAAGCAGTTGTTGACCACTTTCTTGTCCCTTGTACTGGCTGACCTATTTCCACCTTCCTTATCTGCATCCCTTCCTCTTCTCATAGAAAACCTTCCAACTGCAACCAAGGTAGCCACACCTGGCCCTGCCCCGCCCCCCAATTGTTGAGGTGATGAACAACAGTATTCATGCTTCACACACATCAAAGGATTTGTTAGAACCCCAGGCGAGTGTGTGCTGAGATGCTGAGTGCTTAAACACGTGAGCTGCAGACAACCCTGCAAGAAGGTGCTGTCTGTACACTGGACTCTTCCAAAGTCAAATAAACGGGGACTAGGAAGCTTTATTCCGATCATCCATGTGCTGTTAAGGACCTTGACCCTGTTTTTGTACAGCTCTGCCGCAGCATTTATATACCACATCTTGCTTGTTATTGTCTAAGAAGAGAATTTGGGTATTAGCAAAACTGAGAGTGTTTTCTGATTCCATTTTCCTAGGAATCTATAGGGTGTGAAAATGATGAGCAGAATGTATTTTCCTATGATATCCTCCACTGGTAAATAAATCTAGAGGTTAAAACCATTCTTTCAGGCTTTCATCTCCTAATTTCAGAAAGAATTGCTGACGTCCCCACCATTAGAACAGCAAATGCAGGCTTATCCTAATACATAAATTAAATCAGAAGCATCTGCAGAAGGAAAAAGCATCTGCTGGAATGTCACATCATCCAACATGAAATATTTGATTTTTCTTTCTAACAACAGAAGAACTAGACCCTAAAACATCACTTATTAGATAACAATCTCCCACGGGCTTTAAATGACCAAAGGTACAGGGCACTGATGAAGGCATAATTTATTTGCTCCTGCTACAAGACCACAGGATGCAAGACAATTAACTTATTGAAGTCTGTGATACTCAAAGTAGCACTGTAAGTGGGAATTAGGACTTTTGGAATTCAAACAAGAAATATATTCCACAGAAAGTCCTCTTGGCTATCCAGAAAGGTTTTAGCAGCCTTACGGGCTTCGGTGATTAATTATTTTAATATGGTAGTGATTGCAATCTTGGCTTGAAAGGTGCGATAGAAGAACATTTCTAAATTTTTATACACATTGAGCCAAAGTTTTAGTAAAAAAACAAAAAAAGTAACTTTCCACTAGGGAGTATGACTACATAGTCAAATTTATTTGCAACAGCTCTTTGTGCATATGGTCATTTAATAATAATCTGAACAAATTACCATTACTAAAGAATAGAATTTATGTTTTATTTTGTAATTAAAGATCAAAATATATTGCCTCCTTGCTTTTGTAACATATAATCAATCTCTTTTATGAAAAAAAAAACCTCTTAAGAAGTAAAATAGCACAATTACATCTCTTACAGCCTGTGTCTCATTTTCCAATAAATGCATGTACGGAGGCTTTTCTCCATCAGCAGCTCTAGTGTGGTGTGTTGCTAAATTCTGCTAAGCTACAGAGGGATTGAGACTGAACAAGAACTTGTGTAAACCCCATTTGATGTGATGTGTGTTAATAACCAAGTATGATACGTTGATGATAAAGTCAAATGACTTAATGCACATTTACCTCACATGCCAGCATATGGTTCACATAAAGTCACAGTTATATTACCAAGGTGTTAAATGTGAGAGCTACACCAACAGAAACAAAGGTATATGGCTTGATACAAATCACAAACATTGCTTTTAATATAATTATTTTGAAGTGTAATATCGGATTCAGGTTATATTTTTCTCAGCAATAGCATAAGCCAAGAAGCACAGATGTATAGAGTTTTAAAGATTAAAAAACCAAAATTTTCCAGTGATGGAAACTGAGAAATCTTTTTAGAATAAAGAGCGAAAAAAGAATTTTTTTCTTTCTCCATAAGGGGTATACATTACTAGATCTCAAAGAAGAAATAAAGTGGCAAATACATACTTTTACTATTAATTGTCTATTTAAACCTTGTATTTTACAGTAGCCAAATGAATATCACAGAAGCACTTAAGTATGTGTGTAGATAACTACTTTCATAACTTAAAGTGTCGTGCTGTCAATGCCTTAGGCAATAACTTACTGACTCTCCTTTTACTTTTTTTTTTTAACTAACAATTTGAATGATTGAAATGCCTACTGCTAAGGAAATTTGTATATATTTAATTCATAAGGTTTAATAAAATATTCTCCAAAGCCAACATTTTTATAATTACTTAATAATTTTAATATCAATGGAAAGAAGAGAAGTTGAGAGGAAAGAATATGTGCAAGGGTCTATTTAAAGTCTTTAATTACTCCAGGACATTTTAGGTTGGTTTGTGGTTGGACTCATTGTGCACATACCCTGTGAAATAGATCCAGGACCCATATAAGTAGACATCAAGGGTCTATTTAAAGTCTTTAATTACTCCAGGACATTTTAGGTTGGTTTGTGGTTGGACTTATTGTGCACATACCCTGTGAAATAGATCCAGGACCCATATAAGTAGACACAGGAAGGAGACGGATAATGGCACACTTTAAGGGAAGAAGAATCCTATGATCGCACTTTGAAGATGGAGCAGTATGCTTCTAAATGTGAAATTTTCCATGAATGGAACTGTTACAGCAGCCAGGCAATCACTCAGCAGAGATGTTACAGAAACACCTACCGTTTCCCGTGGTGGGGTTTTTGGATGGAAGATGAGTTGTCAAGACATAAGAAGTTGGAGGTCCCAGATAGACTTCAAAATGCAGGGAAAGTGCATCCTTCTGAAGTTGAAGTCCACATTACAGTTATGCCTTCTGCAAAAGTGCTACACAGTATTAAATGATGTAGGGGTCACGTTGATTACAGAGTCTCCCAAAAGGCTCAGTTAAGAGCGTGAATCTCCTTAAAACATCAGTGTAGTTTGGAACTCATATAAAGTAAGTTGTCATCTATCTGCAACATCTTAAAATTAATGAATTCTTGCAATGACTGAAACTTTTGAAAATTGATCAGGAGTATCAAATAAAAAGGAGCAGAGTTAGGACATATGCAGCAGGATTTATTTAACACTGCAGAAGGAAGAGAGAGACTATATCAAGTATGATTCCATTTCAAGCTCATTTGGGGTAAAACCATATTTTATTTATGTCTAAGCTCAAGCACAGGACTGCAGTTTGTACAAGCAGACCTCTAAGTAGACAGGGTTTAAAAAGACATGACCTCTGGACAGATGAATTAGAATCCCCTCCACTCGGGGGTTGCAGTTCTACAGGGAGCAGATTGGTAAACCACAGGGAGGATTTCAGGCTTCACATGTCCCTTGTCTCAGCAACTTTGGGTGTTACACAAATTATACCTCAATTAACGGTGGCCTGTGTTGAGTGAATTAATAAGTAAATGGATAAATATATAAAAACATGGGGAATTCTAATTATTTTATAGTTTCTAGGAAGAAGCAATACTAGGATAAAAGGTTGTCTGGAAAAAATGACCCCCAGAAGACTACAGTGGTCACTTTTCCTTGATTGCTATAAAGTTTTATTCCATAAGATATAAAAACAAATGCCTTTTTCTCTTTTCTGTGGGTTCAGGAGGGCTCTGTTTTAGTTTAACTATTTCATCCAACGTGATTACTGTATTGTCTTGGGCATTGTTGTATTCCATAAAATTTATTAAATAAATGTAGGAAATAATTCAGTCATTTGAGAATTTGGCTAACATCAATCAATCCTCCCCCCACCCAACTGATCAAATACTTTTAAGTGATTGAAAATAGAGTTACAGAATGTGTACAACTACTGTAATTCAGAAATGCCTCTAACAAGTGATTACTACCTTCTGAAACTCTACATGGAAACATCAGCTGACCAATCCTGCATAACTACAAGCACAGTTCATTTTATTTGGAAGTCTTACCTATGGAAAAATGAAGGAAGAATTTTGGAAAGGCAGAAAAAGGACAACATAAATGACACAAAGCATATATATGCTAAATCTAAGTCCCATGACTCAACTCTTAACCTGTTAGGTTTATAATCTCTCAGTGCCCAACAGTGGAAGGATATGGTAAAAATAAGAAAGTATAACCATTTAAAAATGAGGTGAGATATAGAGCACTTTTTTTTTAATTCATACATAATAACTCAAAAGGCATTGGGGCCATTGGATATATAAGCAACAATATCTCAGTGGTCCCTGAGGGTATTCCTGCCTTACTGGAGATTTTACTGTCATTCTGACCATAACGGTGATTGCTTTCTATTCACTTTGTTCAAAAAATAGAAAATTTGTGATTACTGCAAAATGGCTAAAATATAAAGTAACTAAACATTTCTTATTGTTAGAGCAATGTTTTCTTACCATGATAGGAATATGTGTGTATTTCAGTAGTTGGTTGCAGAAATCTTTTCACTGTGACGTGGCATCCCTACAATACTTTGGTGAGAGAAATAGAAAGTAGTAAAACCACCATGTGATGACTATTTGTCCAAATGAGCATGCACCTGATGATCAACCTTGTAGAGGACAAGGCTCTTAAGCTGGTATGAACGTCTATTCCAGTACAAGCAGGATAGGATAAGGGCCCGTTCTAGTAGGGTGACAACTGTGCCATCCCAGTTGCTAAACACATGAATATCATCTCTTCAGCACAGCCTAATTCCTCTTACTCAATACCCTTCTGCAGCAGGCCCCCATTTCCGCACCAACAATACCTAATCCTAGATTTAGCTCAAACTTCTCAACAGCACTACACATCGCTCTTAAGCTGGTATGAACGTCTATTCCAGTACAAGCAGGATAGGATAAGGGCCCGTTCTATTTGGGTGACAACTGTGCCATCCCAGTTGCTAAACACATGAATATCATCTCTTCAGCACAGCCTAATTCCTCTTACTCAATACCCTCCTGCAGCAGGCCCCCATTTCCGCACCAACAATACCTAATCCTAGATTTAGCTCAAACTTCTCAACAGCACTACACATGTTTTTTTTTTTTTTTTTTTTTTTTTAAGGAATTCGCTCACATGATTGTGAAGGTTTGGCCAGTCCAAAATCTTCAGGGTAGGCCGGCAGGCTGAGACCCAGGGAGGACTGACAGTTTTAGTTCAAAGGCAGTCTGCTGGAAGAATTCCTTCTTGCTTAGAGCAGTCAGTCTTCTACTATTAAGGCCTTTGACTGATTGGATGAGGCACACCCACATTATAAAGTGTAATCTGCTTTACTCAGAGTCTACTGATTTAAATATTAATCTCATCTAAAAATGCCTTTACTTCTAAAATAATGAATGACCGAATATCTGAGTACCATGGCCTATCCAAGTTGACATGTAACACTAACCATCATGCCATACAATTCACCATTTAAAGTGTATGATTCAACATATTTTAGTATATTCACAAATATTGGCAACCATTATCACACTCAATTTAGAACATTTTCATCACACTCAAAAAGAAACCTCATACCCTTTAGATATCATCCACTTATCTCCCCATTTCCCCCAACCCCTAACAACCACTAATTAACTTTTTGTGTCTGTAGATTTTCCCATTCTGGACATTTCATATGAATGGAATCTCATAAGATGTGGTCTTTTGTGTCTGGCTTCTTTTACTCTGCATGTTTTCAAGGTTCATCTGTGTTGTAGCATGTATTAGTACTTCATTCCTTTTTATGGTTTGATAATATTCCATTGTATGTATAAACCACATTTTGTTTATCCATTTATGTGTTGATGGACATTTGGGTTATTTCCATTTGGGGGCTCATATGAATAATGCTCCTATAAATATTCATGTACGAGTTTTTTTGTTCGAACATATGTTTTTATTTCTCTTGGGCATATTGGACTGAAACTGCTGAGTCACATGATAATTCTATGTTTAATCATTCAAGGAGCTGCCAGGCTGTTTTCCAAAGTGGCTGCACCATTTTACATTCCCACCAGCAGTATATAAGGGTTCTAATTTTTCCATGTCCTCGCTAACACTTGTTATCTGATTTTTTTTTTATTGTACATATCTGTGAGGTACCGAGTTGAATATTAATACCTATGTGAAATATGCGATGCTCAAATCAGCATAATAGCATATTCAACTTTATACAATGTAATCATTTTTCATGGCTCTTTACCGGCTCCTCCCTTACCCACCTCCCCCTCCCCCTTTCACACCTCTGTTTGAATTTTCTCTTCTAGCCATTTTAGTGGGTGTGAAAGGCTGTCTCTCATTGTGGTTTTGATTTGCATTTCCCTGATGGTTAATGAGTTGAGCATGTTTTCATGTGCTTATTGGTCATTTGTGTATCTTCCTTGAAGAAATATTTATTTAGATCCTTTGCTAATTTTTTAATTAGGTAATTTGTCTTTTATTATTGAGTTATAAGCTTTCTTTATATATTCTGGATACAAGTCTCTTATCAAATATATGATTTGCAAATATTTTCTGCCATTCTGTGAGTTGTCCTTTTACTTTCTTGATAGCACCCTTTGAAACACAAAAGTCGTAAATTTTGATGAAGTCCAAATTATCTATTTTTTTCTTCGCTGCTCACATCATGTCTAAGAATCCTTGGTCAAATCATGCATATTTAGTATTATATCTAAGAATCTTTTGCCAAGTCTGAGGTCATGAAGATTTACCCCTATGTTTTTTTTCTAAGAGTTTTATAGTTTTAGGTCTTACCTCTAAATCTATGATACATTTTGAGTTAATTTTTGTAAATGGTGTTAGCTAAGGGTCCAACTTCTTTCTTTTGTGTGTGGCTATCCAGTTGTTCTCAGAACCATTTGTTGAAAAGACTATTCTTTTCCCATCAAATGGTCTTGGCACCCTTGTCAAAAGTCAGTTGACTATTGACACATGGTTTTGTTTCTAGACTCTCAGTTTAATTCCGTTGATATATATGTGTATTCTTGTGCCAGTATCATGCTATCTTGATTACTGTTGCTTTGTAGCAAGTTTTATAACAGGGTAGTGTTTTTCTACTCAGTTCTTTTTTTTCAGGATTGTTTTGGCTATGCTGTGTCCTTACAATTTTATATGAGTTTTAGAATCAACTTGTCAAGTTCTGCAAAGAAGTCAGGTGGAATTCTGATAGAAATTTCATTGGATCTGCAGGTTAATTTGGGGAATATTGCCATTTTAACAATATTAAGCCTTCCAATCCATGAACGTGGGATATTTTTCCCTATTTATTTAGATCTTCTTTAATTTTGGAACAATGTTTTGTCATTTTCAGGTTATAAAATTTGCATTTCTAGTGTTTCGTTTAGACTGTTTTTTATAATTTATGATGTTACTGTAAATGGAATTGTTTTCTTAATTTCATTTTCCAATTGTTGCAAATGAAGTCAGTCCCCTTGGGAAAAGATTAAGAGCTATATATTTTGTGCCCTACCTCTCTCTCAGGCAAAACCTCTGACCCAGGACATTGGAGCTGGTGGTAACAAAAAGTCACAGTTCTCTCTGGCTGGCCCTCTCATTAGCAGCTAAGTAATAGGTGGAGGAGAGGGGACAGAGACCTGAGTTCTTCTCAGCTTGCCTCTCCTACCATGGAACTACCACTTCATGAGCTGGAGCAAGGGCAATGGGACCCCAGTATTCTCAGTGGCACTGCAGCCATGGTAGAGCCTCCCATTACATGAGTGGGAGCTGGGCAGAAGAAGGGAGCCCCTACCTCATGACAACGCTCTCTAGGAACTTAGTCTCAGCAACAGATAGCTGGGGGCAGGATGAGAAATGCTGACATCCTGTTCCTCCCTGGAAGGAAGCCCTGTGCTCTTGGCTGCACCAGACTGAAGTAGAATCTTTGGCTTGCTGAGACGGATGGGAGAAGCAGCAAAGTGGTCTTGGTTCAAATATCACTGATGGTCACATTTCTTACAGGATTTTATAGATTTTCTTGGATAGATGTTTATTCATTTTCTGGATTCTTTTAGAGGTTTTCAATGGTTGTATTTTTGTGATTTTTACCAATTTTACTGGGGAGCAGTTCTGCAAAGCTCTTCACACAGTCCTGCCAGAATTTCATCATTTAAAAATAGAGATAATATTTCCTACTTCATGGGGTTATTGTAAAAATTAAATTAGTTAATACATGTAATGTATTTGGAACAAATTCCTGCCACAGTGTAAGGTATTAATTAATGTTACTTAGTAATGATTATTACTATCATTGTTTTGTTTTAATTATTTTTTATCTATTAAAACATAATTGATTATACATATCTGTGGCATACAGTGTTGACTATCTGTGTGCAATATGTGATGCTCAAATCAGGATGATTAGTATATTCAACCTTACACAATGTAATCATTTTTTGTGGCCCTCTACCAATTTCTTGCTAACACCCCTCCACCTCGCCCTTTCCCAGCTCTGGTGGCCTCAGTTCTGTTCTCTCCTTTTGAAAGCTCAACAAATTATTGTGATTTTTGTATCTTTCTTTTTTTATTTATTTGTGGTTTTTTAGCTCCCACTTATGAGGGAGGACATGCAGTATTTCTCTTTCTGTGCCTGTCTTATTTCACTTAACATAATTTTCTCTAAGTTCATCCATGTTGCTGCAAATGACAGAGTTTCATTCTTTCTTATGGCAGAGTAATTGCAGTATTTCTCTTTCTGTGCCTGTCTTATTTCACTTAACATAATTTTCTCTAAGTTCATCAATGTTGCTGCAAATGACAGAGTTTCATTCTTTCTTATGGCAGAGTAATATTTCATTGTATATATATACCATATTTTCCTTATCCAGTCATCCCTCAATGGACATTTACGTTGGTTTCATATCTTGATTATTGTAAATAGAGCTGCAATAAACATGGGAGTGCAGGTATCCCTTCAACATGATGATTTCCATTCCTCTGGGTACATACCCACAGTGGGATTCCTGGATCATATGGCAGTTCTATCTGTAGTTGTTTGAGGAACCTCCGAGGTCATGGGTTCAGAACCTGGTACCAGCCAGCAGCCAAAAAACAGAACAAAACAAAACAAGAAACTGGACTCGTACCTATCATTGTTTTATTGATTATCATTATGATTACCATTGGCAGTGCAGTTAGTTTGAAAGCACAGGCTCTAAAGCCAGGATGCTTGCAAGGCTTTTTTCTAATTTATTGTGTGTATTTTTTCTTAAATTGATTGTGCACCCAAGAAACTACTCCCTTCTCCCCAAAAAGTGCCAGCACCCTTACCCACATATATTTCTTTGGTTCCTCTCAACAACCCATTTCCCTTTCTCCCCTGACTCAAGTAAATATTATCTTGAAGCCAACTGAGATTGGTTAACAAACCATTTTTAATATATACACACTTTTTTTTTTTTTTTTTGCTGGCCAGTACAGGGATTGAACCCAAGACCTTAATGTTAGTGGCTCTATGCTCTAACCAACCAAATTTATAAAAGTTTTGTTAAAGTTTCTTTTGAAGATTTAGGCCAACGGTTGTAACTTGTAGCCCTTGGCTTCTACATGTCTATAGGTAATAACAGCATATATTTTGCAGCATTTACTATTTCCAGGCACAATTCTTTGTTTATTAATTTTTTATGTCTTATTATATCCTTGAAGAAAGTACTCCTGCAAAGCCCACATTTTTAACCACAATGCTATACCATTTATATAAAATTATATGCCTATATCTGTATGAAGTACTTCAACGAGTTCATGAAAAAATAGAATTAAAGATAATATGAATCTTCCATGAACTTTGATGCACACAGAAATTTTCCCCGCCTTGTGAATAGAAGTTACCTCTGTGTGGTGGGATTTTTATAACTTTTATTTTCTTCTGCCTATTTTTTTTTTAACAATAGCATGTAATAGAACTAGAAAGAGTAAAATAAAAAACCTAGTGCAACTCTACAGGTAAGAGCAAAGCTGAGTTAAGGTCTGTGTAATAAATGACACCTACTGACTAGGGTAATTAACTTGAACCTTTGTGTTGTACCATTTTGAACCTTGCTCTGACTTCCATAGCATGTTTTGTTGTGTAGAAATTAGAAATCAATCAAACTATGTTCTATTAATGTAATTAATTATATTTTGCACAAGATATTTTGGGGAGAATTCATTGCTTTGCCCTTGTTTCTCTTATTTTTTCAAGCCTGACCAAAGCCTAGCCTCTGAGTTCATAAGCACCTGCCACAGTTTACCTTGGGATTGATACCTAATATTCCAACTTAATTTCTGGGAGGAAGCATTCAGCTTGATTAAGGGTTTTCTTGCTCTCAGTGGGATGTCAAACATCACACTCTTCGTTAGTAACTGAAGAAGGGGAGCTCTCTACTACTTGCTATTATCTTTTTCAATTAAGACTAAAAGACTGTTTTATCAAACAAGAAAATATCTACAAATAAATTATTCACATCTTTTGGATAGACTTCACAAAGTATGTTGCTGATTTTTTTTCTGTTTTTTCTTTTTTCCTTTTTTCTAGTTACAAAAAAGGCAACCAAAACACAATTTTGTTCTTGGAAAATGAAATAGAATGCCATCTTGTTTTTTTTTTTTTTTAATATATACCATATTAGCTACTTTTTATTTTCCAGGCCTTGATCTGCTCAATTTTTTTACTTCTTGTTTTTATTTATTTAGGCAACTGGTCAGAATGGGGATCTGAGCCCATGACCTTGATGTTATAAGGCTGTGTTCCAACCAACTGAGCTAACTGGGCAGCCCCTAAAATGCCATCTTATTTCAAATAATCTCCAAATGTGAAATAAGATAAAATAGAAAATCTCTTCAGTTTTATAATAGCTAAGCTAAAAAACTGCTTAAGAATATGATAATTTTTAATATAAGTAGATCAATGCATATTTCAATTACTTGTAAGTTTTCCTCATTTATCTTTAACACATGAATTTTGAGGGGTCACAATTAAGTCCATAACAGTAATGCAGTAATGTTCATATATTCCTTTTGCAAAGAGAAATACAGGAACTTCATTTCAACAAGATAAACATTTTTTTAAAGCCCTTTCTCTCAATATTTCCAATTTAAATAAATTAATTGGTCTTTTTGTTTATAAATCTCTTAGGGGTTTGGTTATTAGGAGTCTCTCCTTCGGAATCCTGGTCAACTCTATTTAACCTTTGGAGCCTCAGCCTAGACTTTGGGTGGTGATGACCCCATCAAGATAATGCCCACCTGCAGGCATTCCCTGAGGCATCTGCCTAGTCCATTTCTGATTAGTTTTTGAGTTGTAACAGCTTCCTCAGCCAACTGACTCCTCAGAAAGATTTTTAACTTAATGTTAGAGGAAGAAGTAATTCCAATCTGAAACTATGCAAAGAACCTGTAGTCATGTTTTCCATATCATAGCAAGTAAAAGGAGAAATTAATTCAAGGAAAGTTTTTCTGAAGCCAGTCAAGACATGTTCCTTCTCTTCTGTGGGTTCTCTGAACATTGTGCTGTGAGGACACCATTAACAGTGGAACTTTGAGGAAAAATAAAATAGAGGTTGTAATCATAGAACTCTGAAAACTTCCTGACCATGAGTCTTGTAGAAGATATTGCCTAGTTTTAATTTAGTTAAAAGGGGGGGGGGGGGCAGGATTTTAAAAAGAGGAGTAGTGAATACAGAGAAAATTAATGAAGTGGGAACCCCAAAAGGAGGAGAGTTCAGCTTCTTTTACTATATAATTGAAGAGCTGTGAACCGCATTTATTTACATATTCTCTAAAACATGTTTGAAATAAAGATCTAACCTAAATCACCAAAGAATATGTGTTTATAAAAATTCATAAATTTATTTTTATTATATTTCTTTCTAAAAGAGTACAGTTAATTTGAGCAAAATAAGTGGGAAAATACTTTTTCTAATACTTCACCAAAATCTTTTGTGTCTCTTCTTTTAAGGACACATGCTGAGTCATAAAGTATTTCCAGGTCATGTCTTCAGTGGCATTAATTTGTCCAAATTATAAGTGAAGAGATTTAGGGGGTGAGCACAACAAACTAGACCATGGTTTCTTATATTAACTTCTTCTGTGCTTATAAAATAAAGTTTTCTTATTATCAGAAACAAAACAGTTTATAAAAATATACATGCATTAGCAACGGTTTTATATGCATCCAGATGTAAGTTTATAATTTGTATCAACTGAATTCGAATGAACTTAGATACCTAAAAACAACTTTAAAATATCATTAAAGTATTAATTCAATACTTTAATAAAAGTCCTTAACCTAGGGAGTCAAGTATATAGACTTAAAATGATCTTTAATGCAGATCTGCCTTAACAGAGAAATATCCTGTGAAGGTTAATTCTAGGTGTCAACTTGGTTATATTAGGAATGCTGAGGTAAATATTAGGTAAAGCTATTGTTATAGGTGTGTCCATGAGGGTGTTTCCAGAAGAGATTAGCATGACAGCCTGAGTGGATTGGGTGGGAAAGACCCACCCTCGTTATGAGCAGGAATCATTCAACCCACAGGGGGCCCGAAGAAAAGAAATAAAAAATGGAGAATAAAGGCAAATCTCTCTCTCTCTCTATCCACTGGAGCTGGAACATACTCTTCTCTCCTGTTCATGGACATCAGAGCTGGAGACTCGTCAGCTTTTGGGTTCCAGGACTTACACCAAGGACACCATTGGCTTCTCTGCTTCTGAAGCCTTTGGATTTGGACTGAGCCAGATACCAGCATCCAGTTTGCAGATGGCCTGTCGTGGCACATCTCAGCCTTCATAATCACTTGAGCCAACTCCCCTAATAAATCCCCTTTCATATATTTATATACATATACTATTGATTCTGTCTCTCTGGAGAACCCCAACTAATAAGTATCCACATATGGCAAAATCATTGCATGTTGACATGAAAAGAGAGAAGATATGTCTAAAAAATAATTCTAATATCAATTTCTCTTTTAATATTTCAAGCACTGCAGATCTTATTTTTGTAAATAAACATTTAAAAGCAAATCTTTTATCATTTGTTTATCTTCCACATCTACACATGTAAGCATTTAGCTCATTGCTCTCTAGCACAGCCCTCATTACTATGTTCCTCTACCCTGTTAATACATTCGATTGCTTAAATGGTTGAAAAAAAAAGAAAATGAACAATTACTGTCTTCACTCTGAACTCCCCAGTGCCTAAGGAAGTGTTTGTCATATAAAACAGGACATGATCTTTGGCAGTACATTTCATTTGAAAAATTTGTAGGCTTCATTAAAGCCACATTCACATAGAAGTTGGTGGGTGGCAACACAGATTATTTTCTAATTTAAAAAGGACCTGCATAACTTTGGTACTTTTGATGGCCCAGAAATATTATTTGGCACAGATTATAATAAGAAACAAATAGCCCAAGTGTAATTGCAACCTCGTGACCTGCCAGTTACCTGTGTAGACTAGACCCTGTACAATTTAGAAACCACCTTTCAGAAAAGAACTGGGAAATTTGCAAATGAATTAGAAAGTAGGCCCCCTGGCAGGATCAAAACGCTTTTCCTCATCTGGTGTGAAATTCTTTCTGTGTTTGCAGCCAGTTATTAAACCACACTAGAATCCTAATTTATGACATATTTCTGGACTATTATACGATAATTTCAGAATGTGCTGTGATAGTTGAAACAGAGAAGCTGAATTAGGCAGCAGGGTGGCCTTAAGAATGAGTGAAATATAATTTTTTTAAAAATTGGACTGGGGAAAATGTGGATGGACCAGAAGCTAAGTGTTGTATATTAAAGTAGGGTTGGAGGAAGTCAAGAAATCTGAGAAAGTGAAAGTCTGAATGTAAAAACAGGCTCTGAATTCTTCTGGAAAAAGATTATTACATTAAGCTCCATCTCTTATTCCTTGTAAGGGCAGGCAATACAAGCAATCTTAGCCAAGGATAAAAATAAGCGCATTTTCAGTTTTCTTTTGGTGTTTGTTATATTAATGACTAGAACATTTCTGAGCTTTCAACAGAGGCACAGAACCTTACTGGGGAAGGATTTCATAGTTTAAAATTCACATGAAGACAACAAATTTCTGTTCCGATTTACTCTAGCAGCCATATCTTTGTCAATTCATGTACAAGGATACTTCCAAAAGTTTGTGGAAAAATAGAATTAAAAGTTAATATGAATCTTTCCATGAACTTTTTGAAGTACCCTTGTATTTATGACTTCTCAGTGTGTTATGCATGCATTTAGGTGAGCAAATCAGAATACATTTTATGTATTGCATTCATTTCTTTTAAGCCCATATGAGAAGAAAGTAAGCTCAACAAGAGCTGGGAGTTGTCTTGTTTATTATCTGCTGTGTCCCCAGCATTTAGGACAGTGCATGTCATATAGTAGCTCTTAAACACCTATTCTTTGAGTGAACACATTCAGTGAGAGCATAATTCCTCTGTTCAGCATAAATTGAGTTTTTCTAAAATCCGTCAACTAGTTATTATTATGTACTCACTCTACCAACTGCACAGATCATTTTAACTGTTCTGTACCTGTAAATGCTTTAAAATCTGAAAGAGCAAAGTGCATACATACCATGATCCAAGTTTGCAAAATGGTATGATCCATACCATGCCACAATTTTGCAAAATGCAGCAATGGAAGGAATTATCTGATCTACAGAATAAAAATTATGATATCATAGTGTTCTGAAAGCCAAGGGAAATGAACATGCCAAGAAATCTAGGGTTGTCAACAAAACAAGTACTACAGAAATGTGAAAGAAGATGAGATGGAAAAGAGGCATTGGACTTAGCTTTTAGGAGATTCAGCTGGAGATTTGGTGGGAGGTCTTACATTATACACAGTGACTAAGAGCCTTTTCTCTGGATTCAAACAGCTTAAATTCAAATCCCAGCTCTGCCACTCAGTAACTCTGTGCCCTTTCTGTGCCTCAGATTCTCCATCTGAATGTTGAAGGTGATAATAATGGTACCTAACTCATACAGTACTTGTTCAGGATTAAATGAGTTAAAATATTTGTAATATGTTTAGAACAGTGCCTACCACACAGTATACACTATTACATGTAGAAATGTCAGTTTTTATGGTTATCAAAACCGTGGGGAAAGGACTCAGTTTTTAAGAGCTTTGGAAAGAGTAGATAGAGAAGCTTCTCTATGCCAGCATTCTACCAGTGAGAAAACCACTGGTATACAGCTCTTAGGTTTAGCTGTGCAAGTCTAAGCGAAACACCTATGTAAGACTTAGTAACTACAACCTGCTCCTCTTAGGCAGCTGCTGGCATGACCTGCAGTGATCCCCACCTCCTGGTATTCACCCACTAATGAAATTCTCTCCCCAGAGTGTGGGATGGACCCAGTGATCACTTCTTTTTTTTAGAAATATTTTACTTTCGCCGGCCCGGTCGCGCACTGCTACAGTGAGCCGCTTGGGAGCACGGTGGCGCTCCCGCCAAGGGTTTGGATCCCACATACAGACCGGCCGCTCACTGGCTGAGTGAGGTGCGGGCGCAACACCGAGGGTTGCGATCCCGTTGCCGGTCCCGGTCCAGTACGGGTGCGACACTGAGGGTTGTGATCCGTTGCCAGTCGCGAAAAAAGACAAAAAGGAAAAAAAAAAAGAAATATTTTACTTTTTGAGCAGTTTTAGGTTCACAGCAAAATTGAGAGGAAGGTATGGAGATTTCCCATATACCCCCCTCACCCGTACATGCATAGTCTTCCACGTTATCAACATCCCCCACTAGAGTGGTACATTTGTGACAGGATGAACCTACACTGACACATTACCATCACCCAAAGTCCATAGTTTACATATTCAACACCTCAAATACTTATCATTTACTCCTCCTGTCTAACCAAAACGTTGTATCCTTTGGCCGGCATCTCTCCATTCCCCCCACCCAGAGCCCTGGTAGCTACTATTCTACTGTGTACTTCAGTGAGTTTGGTTGTTTTAGATTGCACCTATAAGTGAGTACTGCGGCATTTGTCTTTCTGTGCCTGGCTTATTTCACTTAGCTTGATGCCCTCCAAGTTCATATATTTTGTCACAAAGGACAGAATTTCCCTCTTTTTTGAGGCTGAATAGTATTACATTGTGTATGCAGACCACATTTTCTTTATCCACTTACCATTAATGGACACTTAGGTTGATTCTGTAACCTGGATATTGTACATAACACTACAATGAGCATGGGAGTCCAGATATCTCTTTGAGTTCCTTTAATATTTTGAATATTAACTGCTTATTGGATGTATGGCTTGTGAATATTTTCTCCCAATCCACAAGTTGTAACTTCACTCTGTTAATTGTTTCCTTTGCTATGCAGAAGCTTTTTAGTTTGATGTTATTACATTTGTCTATTTTTGCTTTTGTTACCTGAGCTTTGGGGTCAAATCCAATGTCTGGGAGTTTTCTTGTTTTTTATCTAGTAGTTTTATAGTTGCAGGTCTTATATGTTAAATCTTTAATCCATTTTGAGTTGATTTTTATATATGATGTGAGATTAGGGTCTACTTTCATTCTTCTGTATGTGGATATCCCATTTGACCAACACCCTTTATTAAAGAGACTGTGTTTTCCCATGTGTGTTCTTGCCAACTTTGTCAAAAAAAAAAGCAATTGACTATAAATGTGCAGGTTCATTTCTGGGCTCTNAAAAAAAAAAAGAAATATTTTACTTTTTGAGCAGTTTTAGGTTCACAGCAAAATTGAGAGGAAGGTATGGAGATTTCCCATATACCCCCCTCACCCGTACATGCATAGTCTTCCACGTTATCAACATCCCCCACTAGAGTAGTACATTTGTGACAGGATGAACCTACACTGACACATTACCATCACCCAAAGTCCATAGTTTACATATTCAACACCTCAAATACTTATCATTTACTCCTCCTGTCTAACCAAAACGTTGTATCCTTTGGCCGGCATCTCTCCATTCCCCCCACCCAGAGCCCTGGTAGCTACTATTCTACTGTCTACTTCAGTGAGTTTGGTTGTTTTAGATTGCACCTATAAGTGAGTTCTGCGGCATTTGTCTTTCTGTGCCTAGCTTATTTCACTTAGCTTGATGCCCTCCAAGTTCATATATTTTGTCACAAAGGACAGAATTTCCCTCTTTTTTGAGGCTGAATAGTATTACATTGTGTATGCAGACCACATTTTCTTTATCCACTTACCATTAATGGACACTTAGGTTGATTCTGTAACCTGGATATTGTACATAACGCTACAATGAGCATGGGAGTCCAGATATCTCTTTGAGTTCCTTTAATATTTTGAATATTAACTGCTTATTGGATGTATGGCTTGTGAATATTTTCTCCCAATCCACAAGTTGTAACTTCACTCTGTTAATTGTTTCCTTTGCTATGCAGAAGCTTTTTAGTTTGATGTTATTACATTTGTCTATTTTTGCTTTTGTTACCTGAGCTTTGGGGTCAAATCCAATGTCTGGGAGTTTTCTTGTTTTTTATCTAGTAGTTTTATAGTTTCAGGTCTTATATGTTAAATCTTTAATCCATTTTGAGTTGATTTTTATATATGATGTGAGATTAGGGTCTACTTTCATTCTTCTGTATGTGGATATCCCATTTGACCAACACCCTTTATTAAAGAGACTGTGTTTTCCCATGTGTGTTCTTGCCAACTTTGTCAAAAAAAAAAAGCAATTGACTATAAATGTGCAGGTTCATTTCTGGGCTCTCTATTTTGTTCTATTTGTCAATGCCCTTTATTAAAGAGACTGTGTTTTCCCATGTGTGTTCTTGCCAACTTTGTCAAAAAAAAAAGCAATTGACTATAAATGTGCAGGTTCATTTCTGGGCTCTCTATTTTGTTCTATTTGTCAATGTGTCTATTTTTATGCAGTACCATGCTGTTTTAGTTACTATAGCTTTGTAATATAGTTTGAAGTCAGGTAGTGTGGTGCCTCCAGCTGAAGAGAATTGACCCCTTTATCATAATGCAATGTCTTTCTTTATCCCTGATAACTTTCCCCGCTTTGAAATCTACTCTGTCTAAAATTAATCTAGCTACCTCTGCTTTCTTCTGATTGGTGTTAGCATGGTATATCTTTCTCCATCCATTTACTTTTATTCTGTATGGGTCTTTATATTTATAGTGTTTCTTGTAGACAACATATAAATGGGTCCTCTTTTTTGCTCCATTCTGATGATTTCTGTATTTTAATTGGTGCATTCAGAACATTGATACTCAAAGTCATTATTGACATGGTTGGATTAATATCTACCATACTTGTTACTGTTTTCTATTTTGCCCTTGTGCTTTGTTCCTATTATTGTCCTTCACTCTTTTTCTGTCTTTTGTGATTTTAATTGATCATTTTGTATAATTCTATTTTCCCTCATTTCTTAGCATATTAGTTATACTTCTTTCTTTACTTCTTTTGGTGGTGACACAAGAATTTGCAATATACATTTACAATCAGTTCAAGCGCACTTTCAAATAACACTGTACTGTTTTATGGGCACTGTATTTTATACTAACAAAATAATCCTAATTCCTCCCTCCTGTTGCTTGTAACATTGCTGTTCTTTCATTTTACTTATATATAAGCATGTATAAGCATATAGATATACACATATAAATAGATATGCATATACACATAAGAGGTGTGCATAAGCATGCATAATCAAATACATTGTTGCCATCATTATTTTGAACAAAGTGTTATCTGTTAGGTCAATTAAGAACAAGAAAATGTAAGTTTTTATTTTATTTTCACTTCAAGAGCATCATTTTCTTTGATGCTTTTCCTTTGTTTATGTAGATTTGAGGTTTTGACCTACATTTTTTTCCTTCTCTCTAAAGAATTTCTTTTAATGTGTTCTGCAATGCAGGTTTATTGACAACAAATTCCACCCATTTCTGTTTGTCTGAGAAAGTCTTTATTTCTTGAAGGATAATTTCACAGGGTACTGAATTCTAGGTTGGTGGAGTTTTTTCTCTCAACACCTTAAATACTTCACTCAACTCTTCTTGCTTGTATGGTTTCTGAGAACAAGTTGGATATAATTCTTATTTTGTTCCTCCATAGGTAAGGTATTTTTTTCTTCTGGCTTCTTTCAGGACTTTTTTCTCTATCTTTAATTTTTTATAGTTTGAAAATGATGTACCTAGGTGTGGCGTTTGGGGGACATTTATCCTGCTTTGTGTTCTCTGAGCTTCCTGGATCTGTAGTTTGGTGTCTGACATGAATTTGAGGAAATTCATTATTGTTTAAAATATTTCTTCTATTCCTTTCTCTCTTTTCCTCCTCATATTACCATTACACATATACATATGTGCTACATCTTTTGTAGTTGTCCCATGGTCTTGGATAATGTCTTGTTTTGTTTGTTCCTTTTGTTTTGTTTTTTTGTCTTTATTCTCTTTGCTTTTCAGTTTTAGAGGCTTCTGTTGATATATCCTGAAGTGCAAAGATTCTTTCCTCAGCTGTGTCTAGTGTGTTAACAAATCCATCAAAGTCATCCTTCCTTTCTGTTACATTGTTTTGATCTTTAGCATATTTTTTTTTTTTTTGGTTCTTTCTTACAATTTCTATTTCTCTGCTTACATTGCTGTGTTAACAAATCCATCAAAGTCATCCTTCCTTTCTGTTACATTGTTTTGATCTTTAGCATTTTTTTTTTTTTTTGGTTCTTTCTTACAATTTCTATTTCTCTGCTTACATTGCCCATCTGTTCTTGCATATGTATGCCTACTTTAGCCATTAGAGCCCTTAGCATATTAATCATATTTGGTTTAAATTCCCTGTTTGATAATTACAACAGCCCTTCCATGTCTGGTTCTGATGCTTGCTCTATCTCTTTAAATTGTGTTTTTTGCCTTTTAGTATGCCTTGTAATTTCTCCTTGATAGCCAGACATGATGTACTTGGTGAAAGAAATTGTGGTAAACAGGCCTTTAGTAATATGGTGATAAGGCCTGGGGGAGAGAAAGTATTCTATAGTCCTGTGATTAGGTCTCAGTCTTTTAGTGAGCCCATGCCACTGGACTGTGAACTTCACAAGTGTTTCTCAGTTTTTTTCTCCTCCCATAGGTGGGACAAGATGGCTAACGTCAGCTGGAGTTGAATATTTCCTTTCTCTCATGCAGAAGGCTAGAGCTTGCTGAAGTTGGGTATTTTCCTTCCCCAGGTCAGTAAGCTCTGATAAAACCTCAGCAGGTTAGGCTATGGTTAACTTGTGTCTCTTGAGGCCAGAACTCATTAAGAAGAACAGACTGTCTTGGTGTATTTCAAAATGGTTTTTGTGAACTAGCATGTACATGCACACATGCAGATACCCATACACAGATTCACAGAGCTTCATGAAACTATTTATTCTTTCTATATACAATGTACTCAGATATTTTCTATTCTATTAACTTCTTAAAATAATGGTAGGGACACGAATTTCACTTTGTGACTCATCAGCAAATTATAACAAACAGTTTGGAAAACACTGGTTACTATAGTCCATAGAATCAAATTTCCTGGGTTTATAACTCAGGTCTACCACTTAGGTTGTGTAATTGCCACAGCTACCCAACCACCATCCGTGTGTCAGTTTTCTAATGTGTAAAATGAAGAAAGTAATATAATATAAGATGGTCTTGAAAATTAGATCAGATAATACAAGCAAAGCATTTAGCACAGAACTTTGCATGTAGAAAGGCTAACTATTCTTATTTAATTTTTTTGTGTGTTTTAATGAAGTTTTCCTATATGTCCTTTAATTTGGGGAAACAATTGGTAATTCTATCCACTTCTGTGGCTTGTTGAGAACAATTATTGAAGCACCATTTAAATTCTATTATAATTACTTATTTTTCTATCTTTCACTTTCTCTTCCACTCCCACCCCATTCCTACTAAATTATGAACTACTCGAGGGCAGGTATTATTTCTAGTTATTATTTGTTTCTTTAATACATAGCACAATTCTTTACACAGAATAGGCATTTAATAACTACTGAATGAATAAATGAATGACAAATTTTATTATTCAATTTTTGTGTTGCTTGTAACAGAATACCTGTAACTGGGTAATTTATAAAGAACAGAGGTTTATTTGACTTATGATTCTGGGACAGCTGCCTCTTTGTGGACCTCGGGCTGCTTTTATTCATTATTATTCATTATTCATTTTATTCATTATTTATTATTTTATTTTTTATTTTATTTATGGTGAAAAATGGCAGGCAGCCTGTGGGTACAAGTAGATCACATGGTGAGAGGGAGCAAAAGATAGAGAAAGGAGGTGCCAGGGTCTTTTAAACAACCAGCTCTTGCAGGAATTAATAGAGCGAGAACTCACTTACTTCCCCTCATCCCCCAGAGAGATCATTAATCCATTCATGAGGGATCTGCCCCCATGACTCAAACAGCTCCCAACACTGCCACATTGGGGATCAGATTTCCACATGAGCTTTGAGGGGATAACACACCCAAACTCTATCATAAATGCATAAATAAATGCTCACCATCCCAAGATAGCCCACTTAGTTTTTAACACCTGTAATTATTAGAAAGTCATGCCTTCTAGCAAGTCAAAAATATGCTTTCCACATACTTCTTTTCCTGTCAAATGGGCTCATTATAAGTCTATTTTCCCCCTCATAACAGTTTTATATTCTCTCCTTAATTTTCTTATAAAAAAAACTGTCAGATGGGGCAACAGGATTTATAAATCCAAATTATCTGAATGAAATCCCCAATTTTCAATGATTCCTGACTGCCATCTCAATCACCTTCCCTAAATGTATCACACTTCACTAGCATTCTTACTAAAATCTGATACCAGTTTAGAATAGGTGAGAGCAGGCAAATATGGCACATTATTCTCATTGTCCTAGTCTTACATTAAAATTCTACCAGTGTGTTCCAAAATTATTTTGGCCTTTTTGGGAGGGGAGGGGTAAAAATGTAATAACCCTTCTTACCAAAATATCCACTTTATACATACTCAATTATTTTTTAAAATGTAGATTCACTTTTTTATTTATATTTATCCTTATTAAATACTTGATCATGTAGTTTACATTTAGACAACTTTTTAAATCTTGATTTCCTCATACTAAATTAGCTAGATTTCTCAGCTTATACTTTTGAAAAAATGTAATAAACATGATTTCCGTGCTGTGTTAATGTAACTGATAGACTTGTTGAACATGGTAGGGTAAAGTAATATCTCTAGACACTGCATATTAAGTTGATATCCAGCTCCATTTATCAATACTCTGGCTAGAATTCAATCAGTAGCAAATTATTGTATACTTAATTATATCATGCATATCCAAAAGGTCATTAAAACAGTCTATGGCACCTGTTTTGATTTAATGGAGATATTTTAATGCTATAGCATTATCATAGAACTACCATTTTCTACCTGTGTGGTCTGGCTATTAAAAAGCAAATTAGTTCTCTCTTGCACAGCCTGTTCTTAGTGAACCTATATTGAACTCCAGGCATTACATTTTATAAGAGCTAGAAAACCATTTATAATCCCATATTACAATTTTAAAGATCAAAATTAAAGCTCAGTGGTCTGTAGTTTGAGAAAATGTGTTTGTGTTCTTTCTGATCATTGGGAGAATATTTCCTATAGTCTAGTAACTGTTACCTCTTTTTTATAATTCTGCAGCGATCTGACAGTATTTGAAAGTAACATGGGTAAATTCTTTCTAATAATTTCATTTAAGCATGCTACTTTAGCCAAATTATTTTCATTTACATTATTTCATTTACTGATTGTATTAAATATCATTCAAATTAAGGCTTCTACTTTCAGCTATTATGGAATTATTTTGTAGCAGAACAGTGCTCTTGCCAAGAACAACTCAAAAAACAAAACAAACACAGTGTGCTCACAGACACACATACACACCCATTCCATATATATATTTTGTAGGTATCAGAAGACATCAGGGGCAACCAAGACTTGAGGAAACATGACCCCAGAGGGAAGGAAACCACAATGCACAAACACGTGAGTTTGCAAGCAACAAGTATCTTTTCTTCAAAGCGTTTGCCTGTTACTTACATGGCAAAATGTCAGCAACTGTAACAGAAGGCCACTACTAAAAAGGAGTGAAGCCATCAGAGTTTTTGGCAATCTCCAATCAATAAATGGGGGAGGGAGGGTGGGTTTTCAGGATGCCAAGGACGTGAGGACTTGAAGGGCAAAGATCATGGTAAGAAAGGAGGTGCAGAGAAGTTAATGAGAAAGTTGGCAGTTCTTTTTCAAAATAGAAGAGAATTTTCAGCAGTCTAGGACATGGCAGGGTGAAACTACACAGTTTTGTAAAAACTGCAACCTAACTTTTGGTTAGGTCAGTTCCAAATTAGACAAAGGTACCCCGCTCCCACTGTCTGTCTGCCAGATGATAGTGTGAATCCTCTCTGGCAAAAGATAACATTATTACGAGGCTCTCCAATGTTTATATACAATGCCCATAATTTAATAAAAAATTTCCAAGCACACATAGCAACAGGGCAAAGAGAAAAGCAGTGAAAACAGCCCACAGATGACACAGTTATTGAATTATCAGAAACAGACTTTAAAGGAATTTTGAATAGCACGTTCAAGAAAATAACTGAAAAAGATAGAGAATTTTACAAAATAAGTTGGAATTTTTTTAATCAAATGAAGATTCTAGAATTTTAAAATGCAAAAATTGAGATTAATATCTCAATGGATGAATCTAAATCAGATTTAACACAACAGAATAAATGTTAAGTGTACTGGAAGATAAATCAGTAAAATGCATTCAGCTAAAACACAGTGAAAAAGGATGAAAAATAGGTCAAAGAGCATAAAATACACAAGAAATATGATAAAAAGACCTAACATGTAAAATTGTAGATGAATATAGTCAAAGTGATTGTGAAGAAAAAGACTGAAGATGGAATATTTATAAAACAGATATTAACACATTAAAAAGCTATGGTAATGAAGACAATGCCCTATTCATGCAAGAAAAGACAAATACACAAATAGAACAGAAGACAATTCTATACAAATTCAGACATATTATATATATTCTCTTGTTTTATGATAAAGATAACAGTGCATCAGGTGATGAAAATATTATTTTAACGAGTGGTGTAGGAACAGATAGTCGTACAGCAAAAAGTAAAACGAGGTGGGTTACAAATTTAAAGGTGGAAAGTGAAATAAGAAGTTTTTAGGAGGAAAATGTAGAAAATCTTCATGGACTTGGAATAGTCAGAATTTCAAAAATAGGACAGGAAACCACAAATATAAAATAAGTCAATAAATTAAGCTATTAATCATGTTCATCAAAAGAAACCGTTATGAGCAGTGATATCAGCAAGATGGACAACTATGCCTAGCACTCATCCTCCTGCCCTGCCCCCCAAATCCCAAAGCAACTAATAACCACAATTTGACCAGAATAACTAAAGGAGCATCCTGGAGGACTGCAGAGGAGTAGCAGAAATTTTGTACAGCACAGAAACCCAGAATGGCTGCACAGAGAAGGGGAGAAAACACCTTGCCTTTGCCACTCCCTTCTTTAGGTGGGATCAGCTTGGAACCAGGAGGGACTTCTATCTGAAGGGAAAAGGTGAGCAAGAGAAGCCCAGCAACTTCCATGACCACAGTGGACACCTGCAGTCTTTGCCCACTGGAGATTCCTGAACTCCCCACTGGAGGCCTTGAACCCAGATGAGGGAGCTGGCCCAGCTTCACAGTTTCCACACAGGTTTGCTACCTCCAAAGAAGAAGCCAACACTATGACCGTCCTCCCATGTCCTAGGCTGCAACTTTATTGCAACATCTTAGAACTGGAGCCACTGCTAGAGTGTGTTCTGCTCCAGGGAGGAATAGCCATTACACCTCTCTACTGTACCACACTACCTGATAGCATGCCAACCCCAAGCCAAACTGCTGCTATGCCTCACCAGCTGAGGCCAAAATGCCACAAGGATGTTACATCCTCCCCATCTCAGTTAGCCCTGCCCCTCAGGGCCCAAGCTGACATGGTGCCTGCTTCCCAGGGATCCAGTGCTTTGGCTGACCCATATAACTGTGCCTTCTAGAGCTGAGATAATATGGCACTCCATGTGCCAAGGAACCAAAGCTTTGGCTGAACTATGCCACCCTGCCCTCTAGACTGAACAGCCACAGTGCCCTACCTCCCTGGAATTGGACTAACCCCCTGGATTCTGAGCTACTGAAGTGCTCTACCTCCCCAAGAAGTGCAATCATTGCTGTGTTGCTCCCCCACCCATGAAGGCCAAGCCATGGCTGTGCTCTACCATTTCTGGCCTCTCAGTGGCTGGGCTACTGCTGTGTCTTACCACTCCAGGGTCCAGAGTCACTGCTACATGCTACCTTATTCCCCATGACCCGAGTTGCTACTATGCACTGTTGGCTTTAGGATGAAGTTGTAGCTGTTCCCCAGGGTCCAAGCCTCCAGAACACCTCTTCTTCCCTGGAGCCATGCCAATGCTGCATCCTGCCACTCAGGATCAGAGTCACAGCTACATCACTGCTCCCTGGGCCTGAGCTGCTAGGATGTGCCTCAGAGTCACAGACTCCAGCTTCATGGACAATCCACATCCACCCATGCCTCAGAGAGTGAACCTGTGCCTCAGGTTTTACATACCACAGTAGTTTTGCAAGGCCATGAACCCAGGAACCCAGCTTCACAGCTGTTCTGAACACCTATACTCTAGATCCCAGTGTCACTGCAGCTGTCTGTGGATCCCCTCAGTTAAGACTCCCCACTGTGGAGAAGACAAGAACAGGAGGGCCCCTAAGTCCCTTGCCATCAATGACCCTAATAACCTATGCTGACACTGCCACAAACTCCTGTAGTCTAGACCCCTGAGTTACCTGCAGCCATTCCTGATGTTGGCCACAGCTGAAGAAACTGCATGGAGACTATAACACTGCTGCTACCTGGACCCAGAGTCACCACACCTGCCCAACTTAGACCCTCAGACCCATCTGTAGTTAAAAGTCTTTCACTATGAAAGTTACTCTGTAAAGTTTGAAAGAGGTGACTGCTCCACCATATGTACAAACATCAATAGAGACACAAGAAATATGAAAAAACAAGAAAACATGACACCACAAAAGAAACACAACAATTCTCCAGTAAATGACCCCAAAGAATGATAGTTTGTATATTGCCTGAAAAGAAATTCAAAATAAGGATTTTTAAGAAAACTCAGTGAGATATAAGAAAATATAGATAGTTCAATGAAATCAGGAAATCAATTCATTATCTGAATGAGAAATTCAACAAAAAGTTAGTTATCATAAAAAAGAACCAAAAACATTTTGGGGGCTGAAGTGCTCAATGAATGAAATAATAAATACAATAGAGGGCTTCAACAGCAGACTAGACTAGATCAAGCAAAAGAATCTGTGAACATGAAGATGGGTCTTTTGACATTACCCAGGTGGAGAATTAAAAAAAGGAAACAAAATGAAAAAGAGTGAAGAAAACCTATGGGACTATGGGACATCATTAAGGAAACAAATATTTATATTCTGGGTGTAAGAGGCAAAGAAAAAGACAGAATGCTTATTTAATAAAATCATTGCTGAAAATGTCCCTGGTCTTGGGAGAAATATAAACATCCATATCTGTGAAACTCAAAGATCTACAGATTCAACCTCCCAAATCCTCACTGAGGCGTATTATAATCAAATTGCCAAAAACCCAAGACAAAGAGAATTTTAAAAGCAGTAAGAGAAAAGTAACATGTCATATACAAGGGAGTGACTTATTTTTGTAAGGAGATTTCTCAGCAGAAACCTTGCAGACCAGAACAAAATGAGATGATATATTCAAAGTGCTGAAACAAATGAACAAACAAAAAACCTTCCAGCCAAGAATACTAGACCCAGCAAAGTTGTCCTTCAGAAATGAACAAACATTGAAGTCTTTCTTAGATAAGCAAAAGCTGTGGAAATTCATTACCACTAGACCTGTCTTACAGGAAATGCTTAGGGAGCTCTTCAAGCAGAAACATAAGGACAATAATTACTATCATGTAGACATATTAAAGTATAAAACTCACTGGCAGAGGTGAATATATAGTCAAATTCAGAATACTTTTATACTGTAGTGATGGTGTGTAAATCATTCATATCTCCAGTATGATTGTTAAAAGAGCAGAAACATAAGGACAATAATTACTATCATGTAGACATATTAAAGTATAAAACTCACTGGTAGAGGTGAATATATAGTCAAATTCAGAATACTTTTATACTGTAGTGATGGTGTGTAAATCATTCATATCTCCAGTATGATTGTTAAATTAAAAATGGTCAAAAATAACTATAGCTATAATAAGTTGTTAGGAATACACAATACAAAAAGATATAATTTGTGACATCAAATACATAAGTTGTGAGTGGGGAGGGTAAAGGTCTAGAGTTTTTGTATGTGACTGAAGTTAAGTTGTTATCAGCTTAAAATAGTCTAACTATAATATGTCTTATGTAAGCCTCACGGTAATCACAAAGCAAAAAACTACAGCAGATACACAAATGATGAAGATAAAAGAATCAAAGATTAGCACTACAGAAAATTATCAACTCACAAAGGTAGTCAACAAGAGAGGAAGAAACAAAGGATCTACAAAACAATCAGAAAAAATTACAAAATGGAAAGAGTAAGTTCTTACCTATCAACAATAACTTGAATGTAAAGGGATCAAATTCTTCAATCAAAAGACATAGAGTGGCTGAAAGAATAGAAAAAAAAAACATTTAACTATCTGCTCTCTGCAAGAGACCCACTTCAAGGACACACATAGGCTGAATGTGAAATAGAAGATATTTCATTCAAACGGGAACCAAAAGAGAGTAGAGGTAGCTGTACTTAAACAATAGATAAAATAAACTTAAAGTCAAAAACTGTCACAAGAGACAATGAAGACCATTTTTTAATGAGGAAGGAGTCAACTCATCAAGAGTAAATAACAATTATAAGTGTATATACACTGAATATTGGAGCACCCAAATGTAGAAAAAAACATAATGGACATGAAGGAAGAAATAGATAGCAATACAATAACAGTAGAGGATTTCATACCCAACTTTCAACAATGGGTAGATCAAGGAGACAGAAAATTAATAAGGAAATACTGGTCTTGAATTGCACTTTAGATCAAGTGGATGCAACAGACATTAACAGAACTTTCCATCCAACAGCATCATGATACACATTCTTCTCTAGTGCAAATGAAACATTCTCCAGGATAGATATTATATCAGGCCACAAAATAAGTCTTAACAAATTTAAGAAGATTGAAATCATTTCTAGTATCATTTTCAACCACAATGATATGAAACTAGAAATTAATAAAGGAGGGATATTTGCAAATTCACAAATACATGAAAATTATACAACATCCTTCTAAACAACAAATAAATAAAAGAAGAAATCAAAAGAGAAATTTTAAAATATCTTGAGACAAACAAAAGTTGAATCACAACATACCCAAACCTAAGACATACAGCAAAAGCAGTTCTAAAATAATACTTTTATTATTTTAGTTTATAATAATAAGTACCTACATTAAAAAAGAAAAATTTCAAATAAATAGCCTAATATTATCTCAAGGAACTAGAAACAGAACAAACTAAATCCTCAAAGGAGGACGTTATAAAGATCAAAACAGAAATAAATCAAATAGAAAATAGAAAAAACCACAGAAACAAATTTATGAGTTAGTTTTTTGAAAAAATAGACAGAATCAACAAATTCTTAGCTAGACTAAGAAAAAAAGAGAGATGACCCACATAAATAAAATCATAATGAAAGTCGAGATGTTATGACAGACACCTCAGAAATAAAAAAGGATGATAAGGGACTGTTATGAACAATTATATGCCAACAAATTGGATAACATAGAAGAAGTGAATAAATTCCTAGAAAAATATAATCTGCCAAGATTGAATGAGGAAGAAATAGAAAGCCTGAACAGAGCAATAACAATCAAGAGATTGAAAAAGTAATTAAAAATCTCCCAACAAAGAAAAACCCAGAACCAGATGGGCTGAAGCTGAACTCCATCAAACGTTAAAAAAAGAATTCATACCAGTCCTTCCTAAACTCTTCTAAAAAAGAGAGCTAGAGGGAATACTTCCAAACACATTTTATGAAGCCAGCATCATCTTAATATCTAAGCTGGCTTATTAAACACAGCACAAGAAATTGAAAAAAAAAAGAAAAAGAAAAACAGGCCAATATCTCTAATGAACATTGATGTAAAAATTGTCAATAAAATATTAGCAAGCCAAATTCAACAACATATCAAAAAGACTATGTATACATTGTGACCGACTGGGATTTATTCTTGGCATGCAACTCTGGTTTAACATACACAAATCAATAAATGTGATACATCACATTAACAGAATGAAAGACAAAAACCACATAATCATCTCAAATGATGCAGCAAAAGCATTTGATAACATTCAACATCCTTTCTTGATAAAAACATTCAACAGTTTAAGGATAGAAGAAAAATTCCTCAATATAAAAAAGCCATTTATGAAAAACCCACAGCTAACATGATCAATGGGGAAAAACTGAAAGATTTTTCACTATCAGCAAGGCAAGGATGCCCACTCTTACCACTTCAATTCAACATAGTACTGGAAGTACTAGCAAGAGCAATCAGGCAAGAACAGAAAATAAATAGGCATCCAAATCAGAAAGGAAGAAGTGAAATTATTTGCATTTGCAGACGACATGATCCTATACATAGAAAACCCCCAAAGATTCCACAAAAAAAGGGTAACATAGGATTATGGATATATTAAATTGCTTGACTATAACAACCTTTTTACTGTCTATATGTGTCCCATAATATCATGTTGTATCTTAAATATACACGATAAAATTTGTTTTTTAAAAAATGAATAATTATTAAATTTTCTTGGAGAAAGGAAAAAAAGACACTGTTAAGAGACTGAAAAGTCAAGCCATTGAGAGAGTGACAGTATTCTGCAGTACATATATTCAACAAATCCAGAGTATGTAAAAACTCTTACAAATCATAGGCTGGACAGTTCGCTCACTTGGGAGAGTGTGGTGCCGGTAACACCAATGTGAGTGGTTTGGATCCCCTTACTGGCCAGTTGCAAAAAACAAAGCAAAGCAACAAGAACTCTTACAAATCAGTAAGAAAAAGGCAAACAATCCAATAGAAAAAAGGTCAAGGAGGGGCCGGCCCGGTGGCGCACTGCTACAGTGCGCTGCTTGGGAGAGCGGTGGCGCTCCCGCCGAGGGTTCGGATCCCACATACAGAC
>NW_007729347.1:25596-31960 GCF_000696425.1 Galeopterus variegatus | reverse complement strand
AATACTTTTACATCCAAAGGCATATTTTTGAATCCATAAAAATCCTGTGAATAATCTATATCCCCATTTCACAGTCAAGGAAACAGACCTCAAGTAAGAATGAGCCCTCTACCCAAGTTCTTAAAACCAGCAGAATTGGGACCCTTCATTGCAAAGTCTGGTATTTTCACTGAAATTTCTATCTCATTTGTATTGTTGGTAAACTTTAACCACACATATACTGAATACCAAGAGAAGCTTCTTGAGCAGACTATGTCTTGTACATTTTTTTTTGTAAGCAACCCTTCACAGGATGTCCTATGTACGGTCGTCATCCAGAAAAATCTTTTGTCAGTAATAATAATGACCAGTTCCAAGAGTCTCATTCCAAAGTAGGCCTACAAAATATTAGTCAGCTTTGAGATGTATTTCAATTGCATTTAAAAATATAGTGAGGTGAGTCTCCTGCAGAATATTCTAGTAGTAAGACTCAAAAATGGTTGTTTGCTTAGCCAGTCTTCAACATTCTGGCTGTGGATTAAAATAAGCCAACAAAACACCTACTCAACCTCAATAGCTTTCAAGCAAAAATAAAATGTTTAAATTTTTAGATATATTTTTTTATTTTTTCAGCCTTCTGAGAAAAGTAATCGCTTACTGCATAGAAACAATGAGAAGATATCAAGGCACAAACATAAATGCTCCACTGGAGATTTTAATATAAAAGAGTACTTTTTTGTTTTCTTATAGCAAAAAATTATGATGAGCTCAGTAGTTAACATCTTTGACATTGTATTTTTATCAGAGATAATTGATTTACAGTTGAAGGGGAAACATTTCTACAATAAAAGAAATATAATTTCAAATCTTTTAGCATAATTTAAAAACTAATTTCTGTGCTCAAGAGGTCTCAAAATTACTCAGCTCCTGAATAAACTTCATGGCCTTTGTAAAAATAAGACAAAGTGCATTTTCTCTGGGAGATAATTTATCTTCAAAGAATTACCACAGACTGGGGCTCAAAGATTCAGAGTCTATAGTCATCATCCATAAATCTAACATCTCTAGAAAGAAAATGCACTAAAAGGCAATAATTCAACAATGCACTGTGGATAGTTTCTTTTTGGAAACTCCAAACAGCAAACCAAAAACTATGTTATTCCTCAGGAAATGTCATTTTAAAGGAATATACACTTACTTTCCTTTTTCACACTTTGTTCTGGAAACATGCAAATATTGCCATTACCATTGAAATGGCTCCTAGTAAGAGCTGCTGTGCATGAGACAAATGTGCATGAGATGGGAGAAAAGCAGTTTTCCAGCACAATTCCCATGATGGTGGTGGCAGTGGGAGTCCTAGGCCTTTTGGCTAAATAACTGAATATAATTTCTACATGGCATTGTTTTATTTAATCCTCATAAGAACTGTGAGAGGAAAACTATGGCAAGCATTATTCCCATTATGTAGATGAGAAAACTAAGGCCCAGAGAAGTTGAGTAGTCAGCAGAGTGTAGGCTTGCCTCCTTATCCAGTAAGAATTTCACTGTGAGAAATTATGTTTTATTCCAGGGTTAAGCTTGAATAAATGGACTGATGGAATTATGCTTATGGGAAGAGAAGAGAGCAGCAGTAGTCTGTAACCCCTATTCTTCTTACTACACAGATCCCCCCTCTATTTATGCATCAAACACAATTTTAATTAGCATCCACCATGCATGGGACAGTCTGCTTGGTACTGGGGTTATAATGATAGGTAAAACAGACATGGTCTCTATGCCCATGGAGCTTACAGTCTAGCAGGAAAGAGAAACAGCAAAGAAATACTGCCGCAGATATTTAATCACATCTGTGTTATTTTTGTTGGTAATATGGAAGAGGAATATGCCCAGTATTTTCATCACAATGTGACTCAATCATTATGATGCACTTACCACACACACAATAGGATGGATTAAAATACAAAATTAATTGTCCTCATTTCTATGTGCCCATTTAGTCACTGAAAATTCTTAATTTATAATATCAATGGCCTTTGTTGATCCCCCTCCCCTAGACCAGCACTGTGGTGTCCTTTCTTTCCAAGACTATCTCATCAGAAGCTTATATGTAAACAATATATATATTCTTTTCTTTTCAAATGATTCGTATAACTTCGTATAATGTATGCTATACGAAGTTATTACGATAGCTGCTGAAGCCAAGAAGGAAGTAGATGACAGATGGGGCAAAGTGGCCTGAACACTAATGTCAGGAACAGCCAAAGTCAGAGGAGCAACACAATTGCCAAAAGGAAATCTGAGAGCAAGGACCAGTAGCCAGAAATGGACAGATGCCATGATGGCAACATAGAAGCAGGGCAAGTTCCCAACGGCTAACGCCCAGTAGCCCAGCAGGGTTTGTAAGCTCCGGATGAGTACCATTGGGGACAAGGTTTAAAACAAGGCTGATTAGGCAGAAAAGAGAATCTGTGAGGGTCAGATTGTTTTGACACTGTAAATAAGGTGGATTTAAGAGCTAATACAGGAATTTGTAGGATTAAAAACCTTTAGTTTCAGCCCTTGGTGTAAGGAATTGCTCTCTTAACTGGGGCAGAAAATGCCACCCCCTCTACTCACCTACTTTTGTGGCAGTCATGTGCAGTGATGCTAGTGGAAAGATTAGAGCAAGTCTCATGGTGAGGGATTTAGCATGCCAGAGTGACAAGTTTGTCCACAATTTGGAAGGTAATAGGGAGCCATGGAAAGATTTTGAGTAGGGAGGCCACATGCTTGGAGCTGAACTTTAAGAAAATCAGCATAAAAGGTAATGACATCATGATATTTTCAATAAGTAGAATTTAAGTTATAGGAAGTCTAAATTAGAGACCATTTTATATATTCATTTATGAAGAATCGGCAATCAGTATGGCAAGCATTCCTTTGCTAAACCTCTGTTCTGTGACTTGCAACCAGGCTAGATGATGGCGTGTTTATGAGCTACCTTTCATCACATCGTGCTCACCATCTTGTTGCCACATGTGTGTGGATGGGCTAAACCTCTGTTCTGTGACTTGCAACCAGGCTAGATGATGGCATGTTTATGAGCTACCTTTCATCACATCGTGCTCACCATCTTGTTGCCACATGTGTGTGGATGGTGGTGGCGAGTGTCTCTCTAAAGAGGAATCAGAATTAGCATTTTTATAAGATTCTGCTAGTGCACTCTGAATGTCATGCCGGCATGTTTATAGGCAACTGTGGTCATGTATCCTGCTTATACCTGCTGTGATGGTTTAGCATCAGAAATAAACCTATTGGAAAATGTTCATACCTGGATGTGCTAGTTTCTGAATCCCTCCAGGCCTCAGGGATGGGAATGTTCCTTGATTATGTCCAGTTCTTATCTCAGAGAGGGATTCCCGAGTCCACTGTTCCCAGGTGGCATTTGTTCCTTCCTTCTATATGTTTGTCTTTTTTTTTCTCATTATCCTACGTGGCCCCATCTGAAGTGAGCACTGGAGATATGCCCTTCTGGGGGGGAGAGGGGTAGAAATGTTCTCAGCCTGCCTCCTGCCTATAGAAAGAGAGAGGCCCAAGGATCATTTTCTATTTAGAAAAAGATACTTTCTTAGCCAGGACCCATCATATTGACGGTTATAAACCCTTAAAATGATTGGCTTTTTATCTATTAAATTCCAGTTAGCTCCATGGATGAGTAGCCACAGTTCTTTTCAGGATGCACTATTTATTTCTAAACCTATATATTTCTAGACATATATATTTAATAAATAAATAGATATTTAAGTATGTATAAAACAAATCTAAGAAGTGTATATATACACACATACGTATATATTTTTTTCTTATACAGATATATTATGCATACATATATATCTTTACATACATATATATATTTCTTCTTCATGCTTCTCTCGTGATTTTTTGTGAGTACCTTGCTTGGAAATATTGGATTTGGTGGGAGAGCTAAACCATTAGTCACTGGGTATTCACTGAGTCATTTGTCCAATTTTAAGAATTAGTTGGTTGTTGCTTTAATCTATTCAGAGGTTTTAACAATGGGGAAGCCAAGTATATCCTTGATTTAATTCTTACCACAAAGCTATATTTTTATCAGCCTTCAGCCTCAGAGCATTTCTTAATTTTATTTTCTACTATTTAGGCTTGAGAAATAGTTGTCTCTTCCATCTCTATGAGACTCTATATGTGGCCTCCCTCTGTCTCCTTTCATTCCTTTCTCCAGATCAGTCTGCTCTTTTCTAAGACCCTGTTGTTCTTATACCTTGCCATGTGCAGACAGCAGCAATCAACAACTGCACTGACATTCTGTACTCCGCCTTCTAGAGCTACAAGCTCTTTGGATATCTTATCGACCTTCTAAGCTGCTATAGACTGAATGTTTGTGTCTCCTCAAAATTTACACGTTGAAACCTACTCCCCGTGTGAGAGTATTTGGAGGTGGAGCTGACATGGTGGATTAGGGCCTGTATAAGGGGACGAGGAACCCAGAGCTCTTTCCACCATGTGAAGATGCAGCATGAAGATGGGTGACCATCTGAAAACTAGGAAGCAAACCCTCACCAAGAACATGACCAGGCTGACACCCATCTTGGACTTCCAGCCTCCAGAACTGAGAAATAAATATTTGTTATTTAAGCCACATAGTCTATGGTAGTTGGTTATAGCAGTCTAAGCCATCTAAGATGTGAGCTATTTCAATTGTGCGTAGCATGATTGCGGTCCCTGCACCCTGAAGGACCAGTTTCCTCACTGTCAGTCAGATGCCACATATTCTAGGTTATTTGGTACCTATCATTCCACTTGTAGGTGCCAATTCCTGTATTAGTTGGGATAAGACTGATTTTGCTTCAGTTTATTAGCCCCACAATCTTATTGAGCTGCAATAACAAAGGTTTATTTCAAAAAAAAAGGAGCAAGAACACACAATTATTGAATACATAATATGTCCTAGGGGCACTGCCATGATCTTTATATGTATTGTCTCATTTTCATCCTTGCAAGTTATTCATAAATGTCTCTATTTTCTATATAAGGAAAATGAGACTTAAAGGGATCAAGTCATTCAAGAATACTTAGATAGTGATACCGAGAGTCCAGACCAGGTCTGTCTGACACCATAATTTTTTCTCTTTTTGATTACTTGAAGAAAACTAAAATAAAAGCACCTTCTGTCAAAATGAAGTCGGCTGGTCACATCCGTATTGGCCCAAGCTACTGCATGTAAGAGACGCTCTGCAAATCTGAGACACGCTGATTAAATTTCTCCCTTCTTTATTCTTTCGTCTTTTAGTAACTAAGGGCATACTTGCTTCAAAACATGTATTTTGAATATCTCAAATTAAATATTAAAATAGTCTGTAAAGCTTGTCTTTTGAAAAATTAAGGGATTTGTGAAAGCTACGTTCTATCTTTATCTTTTTCTCTTTTTTTGTCATGAAAGAATATGCCTACAAAATGGAAGGAAAACTGCAGATTTGCTTTTATAACATGAAAAAAAACTATCTGAAAAGCAGTAGTAAAATAACAAAATAGCATTACTACTTGGGAAGGGATAACAATTGCTCAGAAAAATGTGCTTACTAGAAAAATATATATATATATATATAATATCAATGATAAATAAAAGTCTAAAGGGATTGGTAGTTGAATTGTACAGAGAAATGAAAAATTGAAAATCCTTTTTAAATCTATCAGTTTAACTATTTCAGCTCTAATGTAGATGATTCAATCAAGAACTTACAAAACAGAAGAGAACATAAATAGAATTTTCCCTGTAAGGGAACTGAGCTGACTGAATGTCCCAGGAAACTAAGTGGCCAGTTCAGATGCATTTCATGTCCTGATGATTGTGACTCAAAATGGTAATATCTGATGTCTGTTTTGGGGCTCAGATCCAATCAGTTGCTGACCACACTTTCCTCATCTCTCTACTGATCAGGTGCCTGCACCACACTTCCTACTGAAGTAAGCAAAGATATCTCTATCGAGGAAAATAGCTATTAAATGATGCTAAATTTCAAACTAGTTTTTTAGTCTAGACTTGGTTTCAGTTGGTGCAAAAGTAGAAAAGAAAAAAAAAGCTATACCGTTAAGTTAGTGAGAGAGGGACTTCATTCATAAGCATAATCAAAGCAGTGCTTTTCCATAATTTGCCTAACTTAATTTCAGGTTTAAATGAACCTTAAATATACTTCATTGAAAACATGTCCTGTTAGCACAAGCTGTTTACTTCCTCCTCTGAACTGCAGTGTAGTTTATTGTGTAAACTGTGCTTGTGGCGCTAGCATATGTTATCTTTAAATAAAACTTAGCATTTCCGGGGGCTGGAAGTCCAAGATAGGTGTCAGCATGGTCGTGTTCTTGGTGA
>NW_007729347.1:24719-25539 GCF_000696425.1 Galeopterus variegatus | reverse complement strand
AAAAAAAAAGCTATACCGTTAAGTTAGTGAGAGAGGGACTTCATTCATAAGCATAATCAAAGCAGTGCTTTTCCATAATTTGCCTAACTTAATTTCAGGTTTAAATGAACCTTAAATATACTTCATTGAAAACATGTCCTGTTAGCACAAGCTGTTTACTTCCTCCTCTGAACTGCAGTGTAGTTTATTGTGTAAACTGTGCTTGTGGCGCTAGCATATGTTATCTTTAAATAAAACTTAGCATTTCCGGGGGCTGGAAGTCCAAGATAGGTGTCAGCATGGTCGTGTTCTTGGTGAGGGTTTGCTTCCTAGTTTTCAGATGGTCACCCATCTTCATGCTGCATCTTCACATGGAGGAAAGAGCTCTGGGCCCTTCACCCCCTTATACAGGCCCTAATCCACCATGTCAGCTCCACCTCCATGGCCTCATCTAAACCTAATTACTTCCCAAAGGCCCCACCTCCAAACACCCTCACACTGGGGATTAGGTTTCAACACGTAAATTATGAGGAGACACAAACATTCAGTCTCTGAAGGTAGATGAGGTATCTAATGAGCTTGTAGCACGCAGTACACGGCAGAATACAGAATGTCAGTGTGATTGTTGATTGCTGCTTTCTGCATATGGTAAGGTATAAGAAACAGGGTCTTAGAAAAGAGCAGACCGATCTGGGGAAAGGAATGAAAGGAGACAGAGGGAGGCGACAATTTTAGGGTCTTATAGAGATGGAAGAGACAACCATTTCTTATAATATATAAAATACTTTTACATCCAAAGGCATATTTTTGAATCCATAAAAATCCTGTGAATAATCTATAT
>NW_007729347.1:16604-23826 GCF_000696425.1 Galeopterus variegatus | reverse complement strand
AACAGGGTCTTAGAAAAGAGCAGACCGATCTGGGGAAAGGAATGAAAGGAGACAGAGGGAGGCGACAATTTTAGGGTCTTATAGAGATGGAAGAGACAACCATTTCTTATAATATATAAAATACTTTTACATCCAAAGGCATATTTTTGAATCCATAAAAATCCTGTGAATAATCTATATCCCCATTTCACAGTCAAGGAAACAGACCTCAAGTAAGAATGAGCCCTCTACCCAAGTTCTTAAAACCAGCAGAATTGGGACCCTTCATTGCAAAGTCTGGTATTTTCACTGAAATTTCTATCTCATTTGTATTGTTGGTAAACTTTAACCACACATATACTGAATACCAAGAGAAGCTTCTTGAGCAGACTATGTCTTGTACATTTTTTTTTGTAAGCAACCCTTCACAGGATGTCCTATGTACGGTCGTCATCCAGAAAAATCTTTTGTCAGTAATAATAATGACCAGTTCCAAGAGTCTCATTCCAAAGTAGGCCTACAAAATATTAGTCAGCTTTGAGATGTATTTCAATTGCATTTAAAAATATAGTGAGGTGAGTCTCCTGCAGAATATTCTAGTAGTAAGACTCAAAAATGGTTGTTTGCTTAGCCAGTCTTCAACATTCTGGCTGTGGATTAAAATAAGCCAACAAAACACCTACTCAACCTCAATAGCTTTCAAGCAAAAATAAAATGTTTAAATTTTTAGATATATTTTTTTATTTTTTCAGCCTTCTGAGAAAAGTAATCGCTTACTGCATAGAAACAATGAAAAGATATCAAGGCACAAACTTAAATGCTCCACTGGAGACTTTAATATAAAAGAGTACTTTTTTGTTTTCTTATAGCAAAAAATTATGATGAGCTCAGTAGTTAACATCTTTGACATTGTATTTTTATCAGAGATAATTGATTTACAGTTGAAGGGGAAACATTTCTACAATAAAAGAAATATAATTTCAAATCTTTTAGCATAATTTAAAAACTAATTTCTGTGCTCAAGAGGTCTCAAAATTACTCAGCTCCTGAATAAACTTCATGGCCTTTGTAAAAATAAGACAAAGTGCATTTTCTCTGGGAGATAATTTATCTTCAAAGAATTACCACAGACTGGGGCTCAAAGATTCAGAGTCTATAGTCATCATCCATAAATCTAACATCTCTAGAAAGAAAATGCACTAAAAGGCAATGATTCAACAATGCACTGTGGATAGTTTCTTTTTGGAAACTCTAAACAGCAAACCAAAAACTATGTTATTCCTCAGAAAATGTCATTTTAAAGGAATATATGAGTCTATAGTCATCATCCATAAATCTAACATCTCTAGAAAGAAAATGCACTAAAAGGCAATAATTCAACAATGCACTGTGGATAGTTTCTTTTTGGAAACTCCAAACAGCAAACCAAAAACTATGTTATTCCTCAGGAAATGTCATTTTAAAGGAATATACACTTACTTTCCTTTTTCACACTTTGTTCTGGAAACATGCAAATATTGCCATTACCATTGAAATGGCTCCTAGTAAGAGCTGCTGTGCATGAGACAAATGTGCATGAGATGGGAGAAAAGCAGTTTTCCAGCACAATTCCCATGATGGTGGTGGTAGTGGGAGTCCTAGGCCTTTTGGCTAAATAACTGAATATAATTTCTACATGGCATTGTTTTATTTAATCCTCATAAGAACTGTGAGAGGAAAACTATGGCAAGCATTATTCCCATTATGTAGATGAGAAAACTAAGGCCCAGAGAAGTTGAGTAGTCAGCAGAGTGTAGGCTTGCCTCCTTATCCAGTAAGAATTTCACTGTGAGAAATTATGTTTTATTCCAGGGTTAAGCTTGAATAAATGGACTGATGGAATTATGCTTATGGGAAGAGAAGAGAGCAGCAGTAGTCTGTAACCCCTATTCTTCTTACTACACAGATCCCCCCTCTATTTATGCATCAAACACAATTTTAATTAGCATCCACCATGCATGGGACAGTCTGCTTGGTACTGGGGTTATAATGATAGGTAAAACAGACATGGTCTCTATGCCCATGGAGCTTACAGTCTAGCAGGAAAGAGAAACAGCAAAGAAATACTGCCGCAGATATTTAATCACATCTGTGTTATTTTTGTTGGTAATATGGAAGAGGAATATGCCCAGTATTTTCATCACAATGTGACTCAATCATTATGATGCACTTACCACACACACAATAGGATGGATTAAAATACAAAATTAATTGTCCTCATTTCTATGTGCCCATTTAGTCACTGAAAATTCTTAATTTATAATATCAATGGCCTTTGTTGATCCCCCTCCCCTAGACCAGCACTGTGGTGTCCTTTCTTTCCAAGACTATCTCATCAGAAGCTTATATGTAAACAATATATATATTCTTTTCTTTTCAAATGATCAGTTCTGGTGGAAACACTTGATTTTTCCAGATAAGTAACAACTGAGGGCCTACGGGACTTCCTCTGTTGTCATCAATGCTCATGGTCAGAGCCTTATCTCTTATGTATTCAGCAATCCTGATAAAATCATACCATGAGAAAGATCGTTGAACTGGGAGGCTGTGAACCTAAGAGTTCTGGCTCTTGTCACCTTATAAGCTATGGGACTGAGGGTAAGTTATTGCCTTGAGCTGGCCTCAGTTTTCCTCATGTGTGAAAATTGTCTTTAAATACTCTAATGTCACTTACACTCTAGGAAACAAACTCACCACACTAACGAACTTCAAAATTTGTTTAGATATAAGAATCTGGCTGTATATTTTGTGTACAGATTATAAATTTCAATTGTTATTTTGAATGTCTTATGTAAAAACTATAGCGTAGAGAGGAGAGATTTATTTTAAATTCAAGTCGCTCCACATACAACGGAAAGCTGAGCATTTTTAGATTACTTAGGCATTTCAAGGTGAAAACCAGCTGATACCTTTTCTCTAGTCAACAAATATCCACAGTTTAGTTGGTAACTGGATGTTCAAAAGCCCATGATGAAGTTTATTTTTACAGTCTGCTATGGTCTGAATGTGTCATGCAAAATTCATGTGTTGGAAGCTTAATCCCCAATGTAACAGTGTTGGTCGGTAGGGTCTTCTGGAAGGTATTTAGGTCATGAGGGCAGAGCCTCATGAATGAATTAATGCCATTATAAAAGAATTTGACAGAGGAAGTTCATTCCCTTTTCACCCTTCCATCCCTTCCGCCATGTGAGGACACAGCTTTCCTACCCTCCTGAGGGTGCAGCATTCACACACCATCTTGGAAGCAGAGAGCAGCCCTCACCACACAGTTGAATCTGCCGGTGACTTGATCTTGGACTTCCCAGCCTTCAGAACTGGGGAAAAATTAATTTCTCTTCTTTATAAACTACCCAGTCTCAGGTGTTTTGTTCTAGTAGCACATAATGGACTAAGACAAAACCAAAGAGTTCTGAAAGTAGTCTAGTGAGTGAGCAAAAGAGGGAGATAATTTCCCGGATGTATTATTCAAGCTTTTCATAGAAATCCATAAAAATTAGCTTGTGCAGGCATTCTGTGACATTTCTGTGGCAAAATATGAGCAATTTGAGTTAAAGTATGTGGGATAAGCTGGAAGAAGCATATTAGCATGCAGTACTTAATGTGAGCTCCCCTCTCCCTTCGGTGACATAAATGAACAATTTGCAAGCAGCTTATTACCTAGCCAAGTTAAGAATTTTCCACCTGTTTTTTTAAACACCATCTTAAAAAATTGATGTCTGTCTGGGGACAATTAAAGAGATTAGCACATATGGCATAGTGGCATAAGTCAAGATGGTTTAACTTTTTAATTTAATTTAATAACCACATTTAATGTCTTGTCGTTTTTTAAAGTTTATCCAGAACTTAAATGGGGTCGGATTTCATTCTTTTCTTTTGTATTTTCCTTTTCCCTCTCTCTCGCTCTCTCTTTTTCTATGTGTGAGATTTAAAAAAAAGAGAGAGAACATTTCCTAAAATCTCATAGAAACTTTTGTAGAAATTTAAAACAACAAAAACACCATCCTAAAAAATAAATACCAGCAAGTTAATTAAATAAGATAGGTACTTAAGATGGAGAAATAGATAGAAACTGATAGAAACTCGAATTCCTCTTTGATTTCTCTTTACCATCTTAAAGAGTGGTTGCAGCACTCAAAATTTCTGAATCAAACAAGACTTGGTAGTGACTTCACAGTGTAAAACCAACCTAAATTATGGAAAATTTCTTTTTTTGTTTTTTTTTTCCTTTTTGTCTTTTTTCGTGAACGGCAACGGATCACAACCGTTAGTGTCGCACCCATACCGGACCAGGACCGGCAACGGGATCGCAACCCTCGGTGTTGCGCCCGCACCTCGCTCAGCCAGTGAGTGGTTGGTCTGTATGTGGGATCCGAACCCTCGGCGGGAGCGCCGCCACACTCCCAAGCGGCGCACTGTAGCAGTGCGCCACCGGGCCGGCCCGGAAAATTTCTTATAACCAAACAAATTCTACTTCATTCCAGGCTTAGATTAATATGGCACTTGCTTTCCAGATTAAGTTTTGTATATTTGGACTATATTGGATTTTTATAAAACTTGATAGCAGCAACTCATTAAAGTAAGCTGAATAAAGTTAAGGAGTTTATTTGTTATAATGTTAACTTTTTGTGTTCTGATTAGAAAACTAGGCATATTTCTTTAATGTGACTAAATTTTCCATTATTGTACATGCAGGTACATAGTTGCACTATTTTTAGAGCCAAAAGAATTTTTCCCTGATTTTTCCCCCTTCTACACCGTAAACTCCTCCTTCATGTCTCCATCATATTTTCTTTTTGAACCACAGTTCGATCTTATTTAACTCTTAAGTGGACACCACCTGGGGGTCCCACGAGCACCTAGATCTCAGTCTGTCCAAACTGAACTCGCTATCTTTCCTATCTAGTTGGCTTCAAGATCTCTTATTTGCTCTTAGTTATTGGTGTAACCATGTCAGAAGCTTCTAATTATTCTTAATTACTTCCTGACCCTTAACCCCTGATCCAAAGATCACTGAATCTTGTCAGTTGTAAAAGAGAATTGTCTTTGAAATTTAAGCCTCTTGATCTTAATTTCCACTGCTACAGCTGTTGTCTAGGCAAATCGATAGGAGTAGCCTGGAGTAGCCATGTGTCAAGCTAACACCTGAGCTTTAATTTCCTCAAGTATCAGTGGAGGGTGAATTTACCTCAGGGTGCTGCTATCATATTAAATGAGATAATGTATGTATATAAAGCATTTAGCAGATTTCTGGCATGAAATAAGTTGAAGGTGAGGATGAAAAAGAAGGGAAGGTCATAGTCCCTATAGAGAGGACAGAGAATAAAAAGGCTTGGAAACCTGAAGCAGCACAGCCCACTCAGGAATAAGTACTGCTTAGTTAAATATCCATAGCTTTTCATATTCACTGCTATTAGATAAGATAACTTTTCATATTCAGTGCTATTAGATAAGAGAACTTGGCTCGATAAGACTTACTCAAAAAAAGAATTTTTTTTTAATGCAAAGTAGAAGAGAAGAGCTGATTCAGCACGAAGGACAAACAGTGCTATTAGATAAGAGAACTTGGCTCGATAAGACTTACTCAAAAAAAGAATTTTTTTTTTAATGCAAAGTAGAAGAGAAGAGCTGATTCAGCACGAAGGACAACTAAACACCACAAAGATATATTTGCATGCTAAGTGCACCTCAGAGGAAAATATCCCCAATAAGTGGTCAACTGGCATTTTCAGTTCTTAGTAGAAAATCATGGGAAATGATTACCACAGCTACTTTCGCAACACTTTATTTTTCACATTTATTCATTTATTTACTGTTAAACTGACATCTAAAACTGTATGCAACATTTTATTTTGGAGTTGTCTATGAAAAATTAAAATTTCATGATGGCCCTGTACTCGCAACCTAGAATGACAAATAGTAATAAACTTCAGGCTGGGAATATTCTTATTTTAGTCTTTCAACCAAGCTTCACTCATTTGCAGTGATTATTTCTTTCTTCTGACCCATTTCAAAAGCTGTTCCTTTTATCTCGAGTTGATTCGAGCTAATTGTATCTGCACCTGCCCTGAGGGAAGGAGCCGTCCTTTGGAACCAGTGCTGTTGCACAGTCATCAGGAGTTGTCTGAGACGAGCAGTGTCCAGTAGCTTCCAGAAGACGGAGGATATTGGAATCAGAAAGATCCCTCTGATATTTCTTTCTGCTGCTAAGAGAGAGACATCATGTATCAGTAATTCTGTCTCCTCTCAGGTCAGTTTTCCTATGATCAATTTTAAGAAAGAAAAAAAAAAGATTTTCCATTCACTTGCTAACTAAAGCCGTATCTGTTTTCAAGTAACATTAAAATGTTCCATTGTTTGTCTAGCCTAAATGAATTATCCTTAAGCTTTCCTTTCACTGCTTTAAATAACAGTCCGTTTCTAGCCATAGCTGCCTGTTTTCAACATAAAACTGCAAAAGCCAAGGCTGCTTCAGTGATTGTGGATTACAATCTATTCATGGTATCGCAGCAAGTTCATTAGAGCAGAAATCTGTAAGGTCTATGAAATTTGTCAGCCATGTTTAATAGTCTTTCACATTGGTAGAATATTTATAGTTATTATTTTTTAATTTCTTTTTTATACCAGAGACTATCTGAAGTTGATAAAATTTCTTCTGGGTCTTTGGAAGATAATTTGTGTATCATTTTTTCAAAATATGTAGTTATTTTTGTATGGCATCTTGCTTTGTTTAATAACCATCAATACGTTTAAATGAAAAATTATGTCAGGTTAGTTAGAACCTGTGTAACATGGAAGGTGATGCTTAAGAGTTAGACGTTTCAAACAACAAAGCTTCAGGAAATGTGAGGGATTTGGATTGGTTACATCTAAAATGGGGTGAAAAGGCAGTGACCTCAGAAATGTTCTGGAACGTCAGGCTTTGGCATGCAGTGGTGAAAGACTAATAAATTATTCCCAGTGATTACCTCGAATAAAGCACCACCATTAGGAAGACTAGACAACAGTGAGTGGCCACCACTCCTAGACAGTGAGAAACGCGAGGACTGCAGGGAGGGTGACCGCCTTTGACAGTATCTGTAGAGAAAATCAAGCTCAGATTCTTACACTCTTGACTCAAGACATAAAATTAAAATGAGGTCACTTACATACCACATGTTCTCACTTATTGGTGGGAGCTAAAAAATAAACAAATTAATTTACCCAC
>NW_007729347.1:13706-15792 GCF_000696425.1 Galeopterus variegatus | reverse complement strand
CATATACATTGTATATTGACAAAATAAAAATTAAAAAAATAAATAAATAAATAAATAAAATACACATTAAAGGAGACTTATGACATATATGTACAATTTAAGAGAGAATGATAAGACAAATAGGCGTATACTCGCCACCTGGCTTAAAAAATTAGAAAATTAGCTGCAACTTAAGTACACTTATTCCCAATACACTGTTTGGTTTTGTCTGCTTTTTAGTTTTAGATGCTGATAATAAATCATATTTTTATGTGTACTTTAGTGACTTTTCCCCAAAATTATTTTTTGAGTTTTAGCCATGTTGATACCCTAGCTCAATCATCTTCAAAACTGCATAAAAACAACTATATGAATTTAAGGTGATTTATTTATCTAGTCTCCCATCCAATTATTTCCACTTTTTTTCTATGTAAACCTTGCCTTTATAGACATATTTGTATGTATCTCCAGATACGCATGTAGAAATAGTTCTCTAAGGTACTGACTCTTTGAAATTTGTTTTGCTCGCATTATTAAACAGCACTTGTTTAGAAATGTTGCAAATGTTCCACGTATCCTTGAAAAAAATACGTGTTGCAGTTTGGGGGTTCAATTAATTATATATACATATGTATATGCATGTGTGTGTATATATATATTTACACCCACGCCCACACATGTATGTGAGCAAACTTTATAATTGTACTTTTATATCTCAATTCATAGTAATTTCTTTTCTGATTGATCTAATTGATTATCGAGATAGGTATATTAATTTTCTAATGTAATGGTAGATTTATCTATTTATTCTTCTGTGTATTTTGAAAATATGTTGTTGAGTACATACTGACTTAGGATTGTATCTTATTAAGATGTTGAATCTTTTACCAATAGGAAGTAACTTAGAAAGATTCTCATAAGTAAAGAAAGCTGTTAGGTGTTATGTAAACACACATGCAAAAAGATATATATCGCTCATTAATAATACAACTGAAGGTGAAAAGAATCCCGAATCCCTCGGGACAAGTGAAAAAAAGTTTTCAAAGTAAAGAGGCTGGAATGGCTACTGCATGGTCACAGAGAACTATCTTCACACAGGATTTACATTAAAGCAGAGTTTCAAAGTTCAGTAGGCAATATTTTCTTTTTCTTTTTTTAGTAGGCTTTAAAATAATAGTTCCTCTTTCATTCAGTGGCATATTGGATGAAGTGAAATAAAATAGCTGGATACTTAATCCATTCTGTCCATCCTTGCCTTTTTTTTCTGGAAATTTTAGTCTATTTCCATTTGGTCAAAATAAGTTTATTTATAATTGTTATTTGGTCCAATTTATTTCATATTTTTACCCTTCCAATATTTTAGTTTTATTTTATTTGTTTAATCCACAAATTAGATATTATCACCGTTCTCTATAGTCAAGGTTTGGTCAGGTTTGCCCCTTGTTTCCATTTTCTGTCATCAGTCCTTGAATCTTATCTCTTTCTTCTTGAATCGTTTTCCATCTTTCTAATGAACATCCTTTAGAAGTTCCCTTAGCAATGTATGTTAGTATTAAAATTTAGTTTTTGTTTGTGTAAAATTGCCTTTATATCACTCTCAAACTTGGAAAAATATTTCACTGGGAATGTAATTCTTGAGTAATAGTTACTTTCAGCATTCAAAGGCATTGTCTTTTGGCTTTTGGTTGCTGCGTAGAAGTTAGAGGTTAGTGCTAAGTCTTATCCTTTCACTGGTAATCTATTTCTTTCTGGATACTTTTAAGATGTTTTTGGTTTTGGTATTCTGCAATTTTATACTACGACAAAAACATGGTGTATATTCTCCTGGGGATTTACTGGATTTTTAAAAACTGATTATGTTTTTGTATTGAAATTTTCAGCCATAGTGTCTTTGGATATTGCCTGCCTACCACTCTCTCCAATCTCTTATTCTGAATCTCCAATGAGATACACACCAGAACAATTTGCTATAAACCCATAAAAGTTAACTTCTTTCATGTTTTCCATCTTTTTGATTCTCTGTCGTACATTCTGTGTAATCTTCAATTCTACCATCCTGTTTATCCATTCCATTTTTACTTGTTTCTCATCTGCTATTTAATACATT
>NW_007729347.1:11825-13514 GCF_000696425.1 Galeopterus variegatus | reverse complement strand
CAAACTTGGAAAAATATTTCACTGGGAATGTAATTCTTGAGTAATAGTTACTTTCAGCATTTAAAGGCATTGTCTTTTGGCTTTTGGTTGCTGCGTAGAAGTTAGAGGTTAGTACTAAGTCTTATCCTTTCACTGGTAATCTATTTCTTTCTGGATACTTTTAAGATGTTTTTGGTTTTGGTATTCTGCAATTTTATACTACAATAAAAACATGGTGTATATTCTCCTGGGGATTCATTGGATTTTTAAAAACTGATTATGTTTTTGTATTGAAATTTTCAGCCATAGTGTCTTTGGATATTGCCTGCCTACCACTCTCTCCAATCTCTTATTCTGAATCTCCAATGAGACACACACCAGAACAATTTGCTATAAACCCATAAAAGTTAACTTCTTTCATGTTTTCCATCTTTTTGATTCTCTGTCGTACATTCTGTGTAATCTTCAGTTCTACCATCCTGTTTATCCATTCCATTTTTACTTGTTTCTCATCTGCTATTTAATACATTTATTGAATTCTTTTCTTTCTTTATTATTATTATTATTTTTTTCTTGGCAGCTGGCCGCTAAGAGGATCTAAACCCTTGGCCTTGGTGTTATAATATCATGCTCTAACCACCTGAGCTAACCAGCCAGCCCTGAATTCTTAACAAATTGATTGAATTTAACACATTCTGAATTCCTAATGTGTGTTCCAGACTCTTTTTCTGTTCTGTACTGAGAGGGCTACTCCAGGTAGCTAAACCGCTCTAGCACCAGAAATAGAAGACAGATGTCCAGGATAATTTTTCTATTATCCCAGTAAAAGAATTTCTTAACTCTTATAACTAAAGGGCTAAGAAACCTCAAAATCATTCTCAGAGTTTACCTCGAGAGATTTCTTAGGTAACAGGGGATTGATCTGGAACAACTGGGGCCCTGAGAGTTGAAATGAGGACGCATAAGAAAATCAGAAGACTAACTAGAGAACTCTGAAATTGACCATCATCTGAGCTTTCTCTACCAAAGCAGCTTTTCCTCTCCCCCTTTCTGTTATTGTCACCCCTTTGCCTGACTAGCCAGTTCATCTTCTAGCTTCAGGATACTGTTATTTCTTTACCTGAGATAACTGCCTTCCAAAATAAAGTCAGTTCTCATTTTATCAAAATTTAATAAATTTATATCCCAACTTGCCCATGGGAGTTTACACACCAGAAGAGGATACTTACATTAAAATTGCAGAACTCTTTTAATATATGTTAGAAACCATCTCACGAATATTTTTAGAATGCTCAACTAAGCAGGGAAGAATATAACTTTAAATCAATTTGAATTTGCTAGTAATGATACACTTACTAGAAAACCCAGATTCCAATAGCTTGCTGGATGAACAGATTTCATTCAACATTGACCTGCAAATACAAATGATTCAGGAAATGAATAGAAAATAAAAAATAAAATGGTAAGAATAATGAAAACATGTAAATATATAAGAATGTATAAATTTCCCTTTTAAAAGAGAGCAATGTATTTCCAAAATGCTATTATAAGAGACGTAGCTAAAACACAATGACACAAAAAACTGGAAAAAGGACACTATCGGTGAGGCCCTTTAGAGTCTGGAGGCAATTTCTACCACATTTGATGTCCTGCTTTGACCCTTTTACCAGGTGGCTTGAAAAGCTGCCAGTTTTTAGTAGTGTTCAGAGC
>NW_007729347.1:6010-11491 GCF_000696425.1 Galeopterus variegatus | reverse complement strand
AGGGAAGAATATAACTTTAAATCAATTTGAATTTGCTAGTAATGATACACTTACTAGAAAACCCAGATTCCAATAGCTTGCTGGATGAACAGATTTCATTCAACATTGACCTGCAAATACAAATGATTCAGGAAATGAATAGAAAATAAAAAAATAAAATGGTAAGAATAATGAAAACATGTAAATATATAAGAATGTATAAATTTCCCTTTTAAAAGAGAGCAATGTATTTTCAAAATGCTATTATAAGAGACATAGCTAAAACACAATGACACAAAAAGCTGGAAAAAGGACACTATCGGTGAGGCCCTTTAGAGTCTGGAGGCAATTTCTACCACATTTGATGTTCTGCTTTGACCCTTTTACCAGGTGGCTTGAAAAGCTGCCAGTTTTTAGTAGTGTTCAGAGCAAGAGAAGACCCTCCATTAGCCAGCCTGCCTTATGCCCCTACAGGTACAATGATGCTGGAAGTCTCTGTGACTAATCAGGATGCTCTATAGTCTGCAGCAAGCCCTATAGGAAAATCAGTATCTCTTGGAGTTCTCAAGCAAAGCCAACCTGTTTATGGCAAGTAACTGTACTTTTTTTGAGAACGAGTTTCTGGCTTGTTACAGGGCTTAGTTGTTAACCGAATGCTTGAACACAGTGGATCAAGAGAGTGTGACTCAAACTGACCATTATGAATTAGGTACTACCAGATCTTCTATTTATTTATCACTAATTCAGACATGCTAAATGATTTGCAAAACTAAATATACCTTTACTAAGTTTAGTGCACTGTGAATTTTTAAAATTCTATTCAATTTTTAGATTCTGATTGCAACCCACTAGATTTATTTCAAAACCCACTAAAGGGCAGTGACATGCAATTGGAAATATCTCAAAGGCCTGGTTTGGAAAGGGACAAGCCAGTTGAAAGAATTCCGCTGTGCCTGCTTGCACCTCATGGCCAGAGTCTCATTCATTCTGCACCTGTGGCGCCCAGAGAGCCTGTGACCAGTTGATGAAGAAGAAAAAAATTAGCTGGGAGCAATAATTCTGTATGTGATGTCAATAAGCAAGTATATTAATGAATTTCTGAAGTAAGTAAGGATTTTATAGTTCTTTTTACCATAACATCAGCCTCATTCACAATTTTAAATAGCGAAAGATCTATACCTTGATGAATACTATCATCATTTTCTGTCACCTTAAGGTAACTCTGCTTTGTTAGAACTACAAACAGGAATATTAACTTTTTTTCAAGTAAATTATCTAGTTTTAGGAATGTCAGTTTATGTTCTTCTAAAATTAATATTACATATTTGCAGTCCTCCTAATATCAAAAATTTTTTTATTGCTGGAGGGGTCTTTAGAAATCACTTTTTTCCAACCCTCATTTTATTGATGAGAAAACTAAGGTTTATAGAGAAAAAATCACAGAGTATTGAGTAACAGAGCCAAGTCTACAATTCACTTCTTCTGACATCTCAACAATTATTCTTGTATGCTGCTTGTTTGTTTTAATGTGCCTAATAAGGAAGCTTCTCATTTGCAATGTTTAGCAATAGGTAAAAATAAGCACTTAGCTTCTGCTATGGTTTGAATGCTTGTCCCCTCCAAAGCTTATGTTAGAGCTTAATCCCCAGTATGTTATTTAAAAGGTGGGTCCTTTAAAAGGTGATTGGATCATGAGAGCTACACTCTTATGAATGGATTAACCCATTCATGGATTAACGGGCTAATGGTTTAACGGGTTATCAGGAAATAGACTAGGGGCTTTATAAGAAGAGGAAAGAAGCAATGTGGAAATGCTCCTGCCCAGCACTCACTGTGTGATGCCCTGCATTGCCACAGGACTCTGTAGAGAACCCACACCAAGAGGAAGGCCCTCACCAGATGTGCCCTTTGACCTTGGACTTCCTAGCCTCCAAAACAGTAAGAAATAAATTATAAATTGCTCAGCTTCAGGTATTCTGCTGTAAGGAACAGAAAATAATGGAATAATAGAGCTTCATTAGAATTCCTCTAAGGGGTAAGTAAAATTAGTCACAAGCTGATTCTAATTAGCTTTATGCCAGTTCAAGTAAAATTCAGGTCCAGAAAAAATAAAATATCCCTGGTATAGGTACATTCTTCCACACAACCCAAATCATTTAATGGCTGAAATACTAAACACAAATATTTTGCTGAATAAACTTGAATTATATCTTTTCTAAACATAACGATGTGGGAAAATGAACAAAATACTAAGTTAACTTGTATCGATACTTTTGTTTTGCAAAGTGTCCTTTGGTAACCAAATGTAGCATCTCCACCCAAAGACTTACATGCATACTGAGATTTAAATACTTTTAAAAGGAGGGCTCTGATAATATCACTAGTTAGCATATTCCATAAATCTTCTAAATTGCTAATCTCAATAAAAGTAATGACAAAGTAAAATGGAAAAATCATGTCCCCTATGTCAGAGTGCAACTCATATTTATGCATTGTGGCCCTAGATGCTTCTGATACTTCTCCATCTTACTGAACATGGCCATTCTCATCTGGAGGTTTACTGGTGGGTTTGCTTTTATCCACTTTCTGCCACCAATAATAACTTTGGCTGTTCATAAATTTTGGTCTCCATAATGCACAATGGCAGTCATCAACTTAATTTTTATTAGTTTATGCCAACCTCTGTTTCCTATTTCTGCTATTTTCTATCTTTTCTTCTGATTCTTTACAAATTTGTACTCTGTTATGTAATACTAGAGTTTCCCACAATTACTGGAAAAATTTACTTAAGTGTTAAATCTGCCTCTGGCAAACCAAGAAACCCAGACATTCTTTTATACAAAACGAATTCAATAACACTTGGTACTGCTATTATAGTCATAAAAAATGCACATTTTCTAACATGTCCAAAGTCAAAAGAATTGAGATTGGACAACTCGACTTTTATCAGAATCATCAATTTCCTAATTACCATGTTGAGTACTTTGCATTGAGCTAAGAGCTTTGAGGGCTTCAGCTCAATTAATCCTCCTAACATCATTTTATGAGAGAGATGCCGTTAGTACACTCAGCCCTCCGTATCCATGGGTTCTGCATCCGTGGATTCAACCAACTGCAGATCAAAAATACTAAAAAAAGAAAAAAGAAAAAAATTGTGTCTGTAGTGAACATGTACAGACTTATTTCCTTGTCATTGTTCCCTAAACAATATAGTATAACAAATGTTTAGATAGCATTTACATTGTGTTAGGTATTGTAAATAATCTAAAGATGATTGAAAGTATATGAGAAGATGTGCATCAGTTATAAGCAAACACTACACCATTTTATGTCAGGGACTTGAGCATCCATGGATTTTAGAGGTCCTGGAACCAATCCCCCACAGATACTGAATAATGACTCTATTCCATCCTCATTTTCTGGACAAGGAAGCTGAGGCACTGACAAATGTACTTTGTCACCTGTATTAATCCATTTGTTGTTGATTAAAACCAAATACCTGTGTATTAGTCCATTTTTTGTTGCTATAACAGAAATACCTGAGACTGGGTAACTTATAAAGAACAGAAGTTTATTCGCTTATGATTCTGGGACAGCTGCATCTGGCACGGGCCTCAGGCTGCTTCTACTCATGGAAGAAAGTGGCAGGCTGCCAGCGGGTACAAGCAGATCACATGGCGAGAGGAAGCAAGAGAGGAGGTGTCAGGGTCTTTTAAACAACCAGCTCTCACAGGAACTAGTAAAGCAAGCTCTCACTCAAGACCCCCACCCCCCAGAGAAAGCATTAATTCATTCATGAGGTATCTACCCCCATGACTCAAACAGCTTCCAGCACTGCCACATTGGGGATCAGATTTCCACATGAGTTTTGGTGGGGACAACACATACAAACTCTATCAACCTGAAACTGGGTAATAAAGAAATAGAATTTATTCCTTACAGTCCACAGTCCACAGTCCAGGGGGCATGTCTGGTGAAGGCCTTCTTGGTGGTGGCTCTACAGCAGCGCAGCATATCACATGGCAAGAACGGCAGGAGGTAGGGAGCTAAGCGTTTCACTTGTGCTCCTTTTAAAACCCTAAGAACCATGCCCATTACCACCCATTAAACCACCAACTTAGAATTGATTCATTCATTCAGGAGGGTACAGTCTTAACAATCTAATCACCTCTTTAAGGCCCCACTTTCAATTGCCATGCAGTGGATTGAATGTCCCCCCAACCCCCAAAAAACTCATTAAAGCTTAATCCCGACTGTAACTGTTGAGGGTGGGAAATCCTATTATGATGATTAAAGGCAGGGCCTTGAAGAGGGGATTAAGTTCACGGTTTGATGGTGGTCATGGGTGTGGTTCAGGAGGCTTTAAACGGAGAGTGGAGACCTCCAGCAAGATGGTGGAATAGACGGTCCTCAATGTCAGTCACTCTCTCCCACAAATCAACACATTTACAGCTATTAAAAAGCAATGACAGCCAAGCTGGGGCTTCTAGAGCTCAGGGGAAAAGGAGAAGAGAAGTACGGAGTGCGTGAAGGCAAAGAAGCCACGATGAGAGAAAGAAAAAACCACTCTGTCCATTTCGAGCCCCGGCCACTTCCAGGCTGGAGCTGCTGAGTGCATGGAGCAGGTGCCAGCAAAAGCCACAGCTGCACTCTTTGGATGGAGTTGCTTGGAGGTGGCAGGGGAGAAGAGGGCCTTGGTGGCCCCCAGGCCGGCAGGACCACTAATAGGGTTCCCATGGACCCACATAGGACTGAGGAGCCACAAACACTCAGTAAAGGAGTGACTCAGAGGCTGGTGAGTCATTGCAAGGGACTGGCGCACAGCCCATCCCATGGGAAGTGTTTGCAGCACAGTTGGTGGGGGAGAAGGGCCAACTGGGAGAACACTGGGGCACAGCAAGGACAGGTGATATGCCCCCCAATCAGTGCAGGACCACTCAGAGGAGACTGGTCAGGAACATAGAATTGCAGGGGGTGCAGTTGAATGAAAAGACTCAGTCTCAGACCATAGTTTCTATACAACCCAGGTGCACTGGATTGCATGAGGGTTGGAAGTACCTATAAAGTCAACCATTAAACCCTGAGCTGCACAAAAAAACCTTCCCTAGGGAATCAGCAGCAAAGCAGCAATTTGGTTCAACCACTGGTCTCCACAAGAAATTTCCACATTTTAGAAGTAAGCAAAGGACAACAAATTAGTTCCAGAGCAGAGTTTAAGTGGTGAGAATAGTAAATAAATCAACATAGAACTGAAAGAAAAAACAAAGTACCCACAACCAGAGACAAAGCTCGATATTAGTAAGGGTCTCATTTCACCAAAGAACACCTATAATACCTAGAAGGACCAGAAGTCCCCTGGGCTACCAAGCCAGAAAACAGGGAGGTCCAGGGGCATCAGCAATGCCCCCTGACACCCACAACAAGTCCCGAGGTTGGGGTATGAGAGCTTTTGCCATGCTCCCCTAACACAAGCTGCCAGCCCAGTGATGACCATTGAGCTGC
>NW_007729347.1:0-5010 GCF_000696425.1 Galeopterus variegatus | reverse complement strand
GGGGGGGGGGGTTGAAGGCTTTTGCAACACACCCCTGACATCTGCACCCAGCCTGGCAATGAACAAGCCACTGCTGGAAACCTCCCGGTTCTCCCCTGTGGGAATGAGAGGGTGCCACAGGCCTCAATCCTGCCCCTCCTTTTTCCTATCACATTTCCTTCCCCTTTCCCATCTTCCCCTCCTTCCCAAATGCCCAACTTCTCTGCAACAACATCCTAGAATGTAAAAAAATAACATTAATAAAACTACATTTTCTTAAAAAAATAAAAAGAAATAACACTGTAAAAGAGAGAGATGGAAAGAAGGGATGGAAGGAAATAGAGTGAACTATAAGCCTATTTTAAATAAATAAGGCCTGAATAAATATCTCTCCATTACATGAGAAAACTGAAGATATCAGTTCTGAACAATAGAGACAAGCCCAAATACGTAAAGGAATTTAGTATACAGTAAAGGTAGCATTTTAAATCATTGGAGGAATATGGTATTGGAAAAACTGACTGATGCTGAAAAAATACCCACCTCATATCGTATACCACAAAAATGTATTCCAAATAAAGAGCTAAATATAGCATGAAAATTGTAAAGAAAATAAAATAAGGAGAGTGCATGAGAAGCTATCTCTCTACTTCTGCCATCTTGCAATGTGATATCCTGAGTCTCTGAAGTCACCACAAAAGAAAGCTTTCACCAGATGTGTTCCCTGGACTTTGGACTTCCTAGCCTCTGGAATTGTAAGCAAAAAATTTCATTTTCTTACAAATTGCCCAGTTCCAGGTGTTTCTGTTATAAGCAACAGAAACGGACTAATACAGAAAATTGGTACCAGAGAAGTGGGGTGTGGCTTATAATAAATACCTGAAAATGTGGAAGCAGCTTTGGAACTGAGTGTTGAGGAGAGCCTGGAAGAATCTGAAGGAGCAGTGTAGAAAGAGCCTAGCAGCTGGTAGGAGTTTAGAAGACAAGAAAATGAGGGAAAGTTTGGAGCTTCTCTTTTTTTTTTTGGTGGCTGGCCAGTAGGGGGATCCGAACCCGTGACCCTGGTGTTACAAGGCTGTGCTCTAACCAACTAAGCCAAATGGCCAGCCCCTGGAACTTCTTAAAGACTGGTTAAATGTGGAGTAAATGTGGGTACCAGAATGCTCTCATGAACATGGACTGTGAAAACCATTCTAAAGAGGTCTCAGATAGAAATAAGGAGTTTCTTGGAAAGTGGGGCAAAGATCGCCCTTGCTATGAACTGTCAAGGAACTTGGCTACATTCTATTCATGCACAAAAGTCTTATGGAATGTGAAAGTTAATGATGCTGAACTAGGGTATTTGGTAGAAGAAATTTCTAAGCAGCAAAGCATTCAGGAAGTTGCATGGCTACTTGCAACAGCCTACGCTGAGTTATGGCCGAAAAGGCATGAGGTAAAGCCAGAGTTTATTTTGTTTTTTTTTTTGTTTTGTCTTTTTCGTGACCGGTAAGGGGATCAGGCCCCCACCATGCTCAGCCAGTGAGCACACCGGCCATCCCTATATAGGATCCGAACCCGCAGCAGGAGTGCCGCTGCGCACCCAAGCGCTGCACTCTCCCAAGTGCGCCACGGGGCTGGCCCTAAAGCCAGAGTTTATAATCCAATAGAAAACAGAGGGCAAAAAACTGGAAAACTCTTCAGCTTGACCACAAAAGCAAGGGAGTAGCCCAGCAACAATTAGGTAAAGAGATTTGTACAGAAGAAAGGGATTATGAAGGGAAGGGAAAAAAGACATTGAAGGCTTTTAAGAGATTGTGGAGACTGCATCTTCCATACAAGCCTAGAGGCCTAGGAAGATAGAATAGCCTTGGAGAACAGACCCAAAGTGCCCTCTGTGGGCTCACTGACCAGCACCACCCTGGGAAGCTGCTCCCCGCACCAGCACCCCAGCTGCTTTGGCTGCTCCAGCTGTGGCTAAATTGGCCCTAGGTGTGACTGGACCTGCAGCTTTGGAAGCTACAAGCTAGAAGGCTTGGCAGTGTCCACTTGGTGTGAAGTCTGAAGGCTTACAGAATGCCAGAGCTGTGCAGGTTTGGGAGTCTCCACCCGGATTTCAAAGGATGTATGGAAAATCCTGGGGGCCCAGGAAGCAATCTGTCATGGGGGTGGAGTCACTGCATAGAGCCTTCACTAGAGCCAGGCCAAGAGGAAATGTGGAGTCAGAGCTGCAGCATAAAAACCCCACCAAGGCCATGTCTAGTGGAGCCACGGGAGCGAAACCATCATGGAGACGCCAGACTTATAGAGCTACCAGCATGCAACACCAGCCTGCAAGAGCTAAAGCATCACCTGAGACTAGGAAAGCCACAGGAGTGGAGGTATGCAAGGATGTGAGGACCCAACCCCCATACCAGCATGCAGAGGACATCAAACATGGGATTAAGGTGTATGATTTGCCAGCTTTGAGATTTTAGTGGCTGCCCTGCTGGGTTTCAGAATTGCATAGGACCTATTATCCCTTCTTTTTGGCCTATTTCTCCCTTTTTGAATGGGAATATGTACACAATGCTTGTCCCACCACTGTATCTTGGTAGTAGATAACTTGTTTTGATTTCACAGATGGGACTTTGGACTCTTTGAGTTGAAACAAGTCAAGGCTTTGGTAATGAAATGAATGTATTTGCATGTGAAAAGGACATGAGTTTTGTGGGATCAGACTGCAGTGGATTGAATGTTCCCCTCAAACTCGCTGAAGCTTAATCCCCACTGTAGCTGTTGAAGGTGGGAAATCCTATTATGATAATGGAAAGGTGGAGCCTTGAAGAGATATTATTAAGTTGATAGTTTGATGGTGGTCATGGCATGGTTCTGGAGGCTTTAAAAGGAGAGTGCATGAGGCATTCTCTCTGCTCTGCCATTTTCTGCAATGTGAGAACCCTGGGTCACTGTGGCCACCACCAAGATCCTCAGCAGATGTGTTCTCTAGACTTTAGACTTCCCAGCCTCCAAAACTATAAGCAGCTAATTTCTTTCTTTTATAAATCACCCAGTTCAGGTATTTCTGTTATAAGCAACAGAAACAGACTCATATGGTATGTCTGGGAGAGGTTGGGGAGTTTGCATTTTTAACAAGCTATTAGGTGAGTAGCAAATGCTCCCAGGCAAGTTATACCTGCATCATCTGAAGCATCATCAATCCCCAGCCTTCCAAATCTGAATCCACAGTTAACAATACATTTTAACATGACTCTATGCTGATTAATATTTGAGAAGCACTGTTCTGGGTGCTCTGTATTATTAGGAAATTTAGGTAAACTGCCACAGATGATATGATAGGCTTGAATTGCAGAAAACTTCTGGATACAAAATTGAAAGACAACCAATGAGTTGGAAGAAAATATTTGCAAATCATCCATTTGATAAGGAGTTAATATCCCAAATATAAGTAACTGCTGCAACTCAATAGCAAAAACAAACACACACACAAAAACAAATAACCTGATTAAAAAATGGACTTCTCCAAAGAAGACATACAGATGGCCACAGGTATATGAAAAAATACTCAATGTCACTAATCATCAGTGAAATGAAAATCAAAACCATCAAAACCTCAATGAAATACTACCTCACACTTGTCAGGATGGTTATTAGCAAAAAGACAATAGACAAATGTTGGTGAGGGAGTGGAGAAAAAGGAATCCTTGCACTCTGTTGGTAGAAATATATATTGATGGAGCATTCACAGAAAATAGTATGGAAGTTCCTCAAAAAAGCAAAAGGAGATGTTCTGTATGATCCAGCGTTCCCTCTTCTGGGTATACACCTGAAGGAAATGAAATCAGTATAAAGAGATATCTGCCCTCCGGTGTTCATTGCAGCATTGTTCTAATAGCCAAGATATGGAAACAATCTGTCTGTTGATGGATGGATGTATAGAGAGAAATGGTGACACATATACCATGGAATATTATTCAGCTTTAAAAAAGGAGATCCTGCCATTTGCGACAACATGGATGAATCTGGAGGACATATGAAATTTTTCAAAATAAGAAATACTGTCTAATAATTGGACAAATGATGGCATAAGATTTAAAGCAGGAATCACAAACTTAAATAGTATCCATCTAGATAACCATGTGAGTGATTCAGAAAGGTTCAGTATCGTGATGACTAGAGAACATGACCTAATCCAGTGGTTTTCAAAGCGTGTCCTGTGACCTGCAGCATCAGCATCACCTGGGAACTCTTTAGAACTGTACATTGTTTGGTTCCATCCAGACCTACTAAATCAGAAGCTGAGGATGGGACCCAGTAATCCATCTTTACTGGCCTTCCAGGTGCTTCTGATGGATGCTAAAGTTAAATATTTGGCTCTATGGATTTTAGTCACTTGTTGCTAGGAGGGGCCAGTAGACCACTTGCTGAGGCTTTCCAAATATTCAAGATGTACCAAAAATATGGAATTTTATGTGAATTTTGAAGATATCATCTCATTGTCTTCTAGCAGAAAGAGTTGCTGGTGAGAAGTTTGATGCTAATTTAATCCTCATTAGTTATTGTTATCCTTTGGTTTTTTTTTTTTTCTTTGAAATATTTTAGAATTTTCCCCATATTTCTTACCATGTCAGTCCCCTCAATTATGGATGGAAGATTGACTGGGAACCTTGTGTAAATGGAGGATGTGTGTCAATAATCAAGATATCCTTAAGGATACATGGGCAGGCTGGCTAATGGCCCTCACCATAGTCTATAGGAGGTCTTTATGCTAGGAGTGGAAGGTTTAAAGTAATTTATGCATAAATTCTTTGATGTATTTTTCTTCCCCCCTTCCTTGTGTCTCTTGGGGTAGCTCTAAGGTGCCTTAAGTTTTACTTCAAATCCCTCTCAGATCCCTATACTAGGAAATGTAATCCTACTTTATTTAAAGAGAAGTTCTTGAAGTTTTAGCCTAAGCCAAAATTAATCAGTGGCAGCTATTCTGAATTCACAGGCAGTAGTTTAGGGGAAGGGCTACAATTCCCTCAGGTGATTTGCAAACAGTTAAATTAA
>NW_007729346.1:241684-244401 GCF_000696425.1 Galeopterus variegatus | reverse complement strand
TGTTATTGTTAATCCTATTACTTTTGTGTATTAACTAATCAATAGGTAGGGGCAGGAATAAGCACCACTCTCAGGTATACAAAGCCTTGATTAGATATCTATAGTGAGATTGGTTGTTTTCACAGAACATCTAGCATAAACTTTCTTAAAGGACATTATATTATATTGTCAGTGGCATTAGAACTTTTTCTAAAAAATGGAAATTGGGAAAAAGGGGTCTTAAATAAAAAAAAATTAACCTAGGGAAATAAAAACAAATAGAGATTGCAAATTTGCTTTCGGTAAGTATTCTCTGAATATTTTCCAAATTGTACATATTTTACATTCTATTTAATTTATACTTTTAAAAAGTGAGAGAAGTTGTACAGATCATTTGTTATTAACTGAGAAATATAAAAGATCTTAATTCTTCACTCCTCTCTCAGCTATCTATTGCCATATTAATGCGACATAACAAACCAGCCCAAAACACAGTGGCATAACACAATAAAAATTTATTTCATTTTGAGTTTGTGAGCTGGAAAATCCAGCTGGACAATATTCTGGTCTACTCAGGCTCCCTAGAATACCTGTGTACACATGGCTGTTGTCTGGGGTATTATGTATTTGGGAATGGGCTGCCTATTGGCTGGAACGATTTTACTCTGCTTCATTTTTCTGTCGTATTCCTCTAATGGTCCAGCCTGGCTGGGTGTGTTTTCACAGTGAAGGGAAAAGTGCACCAGTTATTTTCTAGCTTCTGCTTATATTACCAGTGCTAACATACCAACGGCCAAAGCAAGTCAGTCACATAGCTGAACTCAGAATCAAGGTGTGAAGAATTGTGTCCTATACTTCATGGAAAGTGCTGCAAAGTCACATTTCAAACAGTATGCATACAGTAGAGGCAAATAATTAGGGACATTAATGCAACCATGATTTTAAACCTTGATGTTTAAAATCATGATTTATGTTTTATTGGCTAAGGGCTATGGACAAAACAAAATAAAATATTCTGTTTCATTTTTTGAATTAATACAATTGAATAAATTTTATATTTCTATTTATTTCTGATCAAATTGAGCAAAGAAAAATAAGAAAACAATTGTTAACTACTGTGCTTTGTATAATAAACACAGAAATAAATATATTTGAGGCATAATTGATTAACCTGCAAAACTTTCTAATATAAAGCTATTTAGAAATGAAAGATTTATTTTAAAAAAATACTTGTATGACTAACAGCTGCATTCCCATTATCTTAGGTGACTGTTATTGTTAATCCTATTACTTTTGTGTATTAACTAATCAATAGGTAGGGGCAGGAATAAGCACCACTCTCAGGTATACAAAGCCTTGATTAGATATCTATAGTGAGATTGGTTGTTTTCACAGAACATCTAGCATAAACTTTCTTAAAGGACATTATATTACATTGTCAGTGGCATTAAAACTTTTTCTAAAAAATGGAAATTGGGAAAAAGGGGTCTTAAATAAAAAAAAATTAACCTAGGGAAATAAAAACAAATAGAGATTGCAAATTTGCTTTCGGTAAGTATTCTCTGAATATTTTCCAAATTGTACATATTTTACATTCTATTTAATTTATTTTTTTTTAAATATTATTTTTGAGTCCTAGGTAGATCAGCCACCACTGGCAGCACTGGTAATTGAATTTATAAGTTATGAGTAGATACTGATGAAACAAATTTAATATCAGATAAAATGGAATTCATACACAGTGAAATATTACAAAGCATACAAAGAGAAGATACATAAGGAACAAAGAAAAACGTAGGGGAAACACTTCAGGAAATAGGACTGGACAAAGAGTTTATGATTAACACCCTGAAGCACAAGCAACAAAAAAAAAAAAATTAATAAATGGGATATCAAACTAAAAAGCTTCTGCACAGCAAAGAAAACAATCAACAGAATGAAAAGACAACCTACAGAATGACATAAAATATTTACAAACTATACATCTGAAAAGTGATTAATATTCACCATATACAAGGAACTCAAGCAACTGCACAATAACAAAATGAATAACCCAATAAAGGAGATGTACATACAGTTTTTGAAGAAGACATGCAAATGAACGAGTACATGAAAACATACTCAACATCACTAATATCAGTGAAATGAAAATTAGAACTGCTTTGAGATATCAGCTCACCCCAGTTAGAATAGGAATAATCAAAATGGCAGAGAATAACAAATGCAGACAAGGATGCAGAGAAGGGGAAAACTTCTACATTGTTGGTGGGACTGTAAATTATTACAGCCATTATAGAAAACAATATAGAGGTTTCTCAAAGAACTACAGATAGATCTTTCACAGAATCCAGCAATCCCACTTCTGGGTATATACCCAAAGGAATAGAAATCATCAGGTCGAAGGGATACTTGTACTCCCATGTTCACTGCAGCTCTATTTACAATAGCCGAGATATGGAACCAACCTAAATGTCAATCGATGGATGATCAAATAAGGAAAATGCGGTATATGTACACAATGGAATATTACTCAGCCATAAAAAAAGAATGAAATTCTGCCATTTGCAGCAACATCGATGAGCTTGGAGAAAATTATGTTAAGTGGAATAAGCTTGGCACAGAGGGAAAAAACAAACAAACAAACAAACACATGTCCTCACTCATAACTGAGAGCTAAGAGAAAAAGAAAGAAGGAAAGGAAGATCAAAATGGAGTATTGGACTTGCAGAGGGAGAAAA
>NW_007729346.1:237932-241052 GCF_000696425.1 Galeopterus variegatus | reverse complement strand
GAGAAAAAGAAAGAAGGAAAGGAAGATCAAAATGGAGTATTGGACTTGCAGAGGGAGAAAACAGACCTAGGGTTGCTGGGGCAGAGGGTGGTGGAGAGGGAAAGGGACATTGGAGAGAGGTTGGGTGGGTGACATGGGGAATAATTGCAATTTGATTTGGTGGACATGCTGATAGCAATGATTTTCTCACCACATCTTGTGCACAGGTGCTGAGAGCTCTGTGTCCCATGAATATGTAAAATCAACTAAAAAAAAAATACTGAATGACTTAAGGAGGCTGTTTCCTGGGTATAGCAGTTAAGAACGAAAAAGATAGAGCACAGAGACTCCATTTTTAATAATATGGCCTTGAATGTGAGAAAAATAAAGTCTAACACATCCTTCCAGAACTCTGAAAAATTAAAAAAAAAAAAAAAGAAAGAAAGAAAAGTTAAAGGAATAAGGATTAGTCTCAGTCTAAATAATTTATACCTAAAACCCTAATAATGTATATTCAACTTCTCGGGGAAAATGTTTTAAAACAGTCTGGCTTCAGATAAATGCTCTTTTTAATTAATTCTAAGGCAGTTTAAAAAATTTGTTTGATCAGTTGTCCATAATTGGATATTAATTTAAGAGATCATTTTTTGAAATGCTTAATCTCTCCAACAACTTTTTACATAAAAAATGTGTACATAAGGGACTACCATCTACTTTCATATATTTATTTTAAAATATTAATTGAGATTATGTGATAGTTAATTTTAGTTGTCAACTCATCTAGGCTGTGGTGTCAACTTGGTAAAACACAAAACTAGGTGTTGCTGTAAAAGTATATTTTAAATGATATTAACATTTAAATGAGTGGACTTTGAGACAAGCAGATTACCTCCATATTAAGGATTGGCCTCATCCAATCAGTTGAAGGCATTAAGAGAAAAGGCCTAAATTTCCAAAAAGGAGGAAATTCTGCTCTTCTGACTGCAAAATACTAATTCTGCCTGAGTTTCCAGGCTTTGGACTCAAGACTGAAGTATCAACTGTTGCTTGAATTTCTAGCTCACTGGCCTGCTTCAGAGTTGGCAGCTCCTCAAATCACATGAGTCAGAGATGGTTTATTTACTCCTTAAAATAAATATCTTCTCTCTCTCTCTCTTTTATTTCTCTCTCTCTCCTTCTCCATCCAGATAATGGATACCTGTGTATGTATGTCAGGAGACCTCTTATATAGACAGGAGAATTAAATCTGGCCTAGTCTAATGTAGCATAAATCAAACCAAACACTGATGAGACACTGAAGAAAGGTAAGAAAACATATATGTACAACCAGCTCATAAACAAACAAATAAAAAATTTTACACAAAATCCCAGATCTGTATTTTTTTTTTTTTTTTTTGTCCTTTTTGTGACCAGCAGCACCACGCTCAGCCAGTGAGTGCACCGGCCATCCCTATATAGGATCTCAGCGCCACACTCTCCTGAGTGCGCCACGGGCTCGGCCCCTAGATCCGTATTTTAATAAATAAATGACTCCTTTGATTTTGGGCCAAAGTGATTTTGATCTATTTCTCTACATCTGAAAATGCGAAGCAAAATTTTAATTATTAAATAAAATGTAGTTATTTAATAATTCAATAATTATTTCCCCAAACTCAGGTTCCAGAATAATTTTGAGTATTTTACCTAATATGTATTCAAGTCTCATGCTTCATTAAGTTTAATGTTATATAGGCCAATATTTGATATGAGGATAAAAAGATTTTAGGCACAGTTGCCTCACTCTTGAGCATTATTAAAGATTTCATTACCTTATACTGAAATATGCTAAGAATAATTAATTAAGATTTGATGGCAAAAACTAAACAGTGCTACAAATATTTTCTCTCAAAAAATATGCTAATGAAGTCACAATATCTAAGTTATTTCTCAGTCAGTCTGGGAAAAAGAGGATAGAAAACCCACCCTTACCCATGCAGGGGGAAGGAAGAGCTCCAAAGCCACCACAGGGAAGTGCCCTGGCCCCATACGGACCCCTTCCCTTCCTATGCAGGAGACAGGAAGAATGCCCAAACAGTGACAGGGAGGACCAAAACCACTTCTGTGGAGGTGGTCCACAACAGCAGCCACCATATCTTCTATCTGCACAGGACAATTTGCCACCACAGGAGCAGCCACAACCACGGTGTAGGTGGCCAGCTAAAATTTTGACTGCATTGTCACCAGAAGAACTGGGAAAGAGAAGAGAAATTTTTATTCTCAAAGTCCACTCCAGAGTAATAGAAGAAGCAACTTATCCACCACATAACCAGAAATGAACATAGAGATCATACAAATATTTTTAAAAAACAACAAGAAAATGTGACACCACCAAAGGAATATAGTAAGTCTTAAGTACCAGACCTTACAGAACAGAAAACTCTTAAAATGACTGAAAAGGAATTCCCACTTATGATCTTAAGGAAACTTAATGAGATAAGAGAAGACCCCAGTAAACAACAAGATGAAACAAGGAAAAATATCCAGGATATGAAGGAGGAAATTTACAAAGAGATTATGTCTCAGAAAAGAATGTAGCAGAACTTACAGAACTGAAAGATTCATTCAACAAAAACAAACAAACAAAAAATCATAAGCAAGAGCTTAAGCAGCAGAACAGAGCAAGCAGAAGCAAGAATTTCTGATCTCAAAGATGGTCTTTACAAATAACCCAGGTGGATAAAAAAACAAATAAAGGAAGAAAGAATTAAGTAACATGAAGAAAGTCTTGAAGAATGTCTTAGAGAGAGAGCAGACAACCTTATGTGCACAAATTTCCCAATCATGGGAGTTTCAGAAAAGGAGGAGAAAGGTAAAGGTATTGAAAATCTACTCAATAAAATAATAATGGAAAACATCTTAGGTATAGGGATAGACACAGACCTTCAGATCCAAGAAGATTGAAGATCCACAAACTGGTTCAATCCAAAAAGATCCTGTCTAAGACACATTAAAGTCAAACTGGCAAAGCTCAAAGACAAAGAGAGAATACTTAAGGCAGCAAGGGAAAAGTGTCAAGTCACATATAAGGGAGCCACATACAGTTATAAGACTAACAGCAGACTTCTTAATTGACACTCTACAGGTAAGAAGAAAATGGGATTG
>NW_007729346.1:234865-236643 GCF_000696425.1 Galeopterus variegatus | reverse complement strand
TAGGAGCGGTCTCACAAGAAGGGGTGTGGGGCTTCAGGCCCCCAACAAAAAGGACAAAACCAATGGGTAAAACACAAATGCATAAGAGGAAAAAAAAAAGAAAGAAAGAAACAAGATCTTACCACCTCAAACAAATATTAAACATTGGGGATGATTACAAGTGGAAGAAAGGAACTGAAATATTTAAAACACCTAAACAAAAAGTAATAAAATGCCAGGAGGAAAAGCATACCTCTCAAAAACAAACCTAAGTATAAATGGTTTAAACTCCCCATTTAAAAAACAGAGTGACTGACTGGATTAAAAAGCTAGCCCTAACTAAATGCTGTCTTCAAGAAACTCACCTTCCTTACATAGACACACACAGACTAAAAGTTGAAGGATGGAAGAAGATACACTGTGCAAATAGAAATCAAAAACAAGGAACAGCAGCTATTCTTATATTGGATAAAATAGTCTTAAAAAAAAAAAACAACAACATAAAAACAGACAAAGAAAGCCACCATATACTAATAAAGGGATCTATCCAGCAAGAAGATATAACAATCATAAAACTCTTAGAGCTGGTTAATAATTTCAGTAATGTTGCAGGATACTAAATCAACGTCCCTGAATCAGTTGTGTTTATATTCTCCAATATTGAACTAACAGAGAAAGAAATAAAGAAAGTAAGCCCATTAACAGTAGTTACTAAAAATAAATAAATAAACAAACAAGCAAGCAAACAAACAAATAAATGAATAAAATATTTAGGAATCAATTTAACCTAGGAGGTGAAAGATCTCTACAATGGCAACTACAAACTACTACTGAAATAAATTAAAAATGACACAAAAAGATGGAAATGCATTCCATGCTCTTGGATTGGAAGAATTAACATTGTTAAAACATCTGTACTACCCAAAGTGTTCTACAGATTTAATGCAATCCCCATCAAAATATCAATGATGTTCTTCATGAAAATAGAAAAGAAAAACAATTTTAACATTCATATTGAACAACAAAAGACCCTAAACAGCCAAAGCAATCCTGAACAAAGGAAAATAAAACTGGAGGAATAATGATACCTAACTTCAAATTATACTACAAAGTTATAGTAACCAAAACAGCATGGTACTGGCATAAAAACAGACCAATGGAACAGGGAGAACCCACATACTTTACAGCCAACTGATTTTCAACAAAAGCTACAAGAACATACATCAGGGAAGACTGCCTCTTCAATAGATGGTGGTAGGAAAATTGGATATCCGTATAATGCAGAGGAATGAAACTAAACCCATACCTCTCACCATATATCAAAATCAACTCAAAATGGATAAAGGACTGAAGAATCAATGTTTCTTCTCAAAGTTCAGTGTGTCTAATGACTGGGAACAACAGGCACAATGGAGGGTATGGGCAAAGTACATGACTTCACATTAATCAGACATACTGAGGACAAACAGAAGATCCAACAAGCTTTTATAGTGATGAAAATAAAAAAGAATCAGGGATCAAAAAGTCTTCTAATGATTCAACAGCAGCAATAAAAGCAAAAAGAAAATGGAGCAATGCCTCCAGAAGCTTAAATTAAAGAGATTTTCTTACTGATGAATAGAATGTACACTTATCCCAATCATATACATCTTCAATCTAGGTTGAAGATAGAAGAAAGCACTTTCAGAAATTGAAGATCTTAATACGCAACTCCCATTCAGCCTTTTTCATTATGCAACACTGTACTGAAATGAGTAGTAAACCAAGAAAGAGAACAATATAGAATGAGAAAAACAAGG
>NW_007729346.1:231895-233811 GCF_000696425.1 Galeopterus variegatus | reverse complement strand
TTTTTATCAGTAAACAGTATAGAGATTCCTCAAAAAATTAAAAACAGAAATACTAAAAGATCCAGCAATTCCACTAGGTATATATCTAAAGGAAATAAAATCAGTATGTTGAAGAGATATCTGAACTCGCACATTCATTGCAGCATTATTCACAATAACTAAGATATGGAATCAACATAAATGTTCATCAGGGATGAATGGATCAAGAAAATATGCTCTCTCTCTCTCTCTTTCTTTCTCTCTCTGTGTGTGTCTCTCTCTCTCTCTACACACACACGACTAAATAATATTCAGCCTTAAAAACCAGGGAAATTCTGCTGTTTGCAATAACATGGATAAACCTGGAGGACATTATGTTAAGTGAAATAAGCCAGGCACAGAAAGTCAAAAACCACATGATCTCAATTATAAGCGGAATCTAAAAAAGTCAAACATAGAAGCAGAGAGTAGAATGGTGGCTACCAGAGCTGGAAGAGTAGATTGGGAAGATGTTTGTCAAAGAGCACAAAATTTTAGCTAAATAGGACGAATAAGTTCAAAAGTTTTATTGTTCAACCTGACTATAGTTAATGGCAATGTATTGTATGCTTGAAAATTGCAAAGACAGTAGATTTTTAATGTTCTTATCACAACAAAAAGAGTATGTGAGGTAATAGATATCTTAACTAGCTTCATTTAGCCATTTCATAATGCATAAATACAACAAAGTATCATGCTGTACACCCTAAATATAAGTAATTTATTTGTTACTTAATCAGTTAAAAAACTAAAATATAAAAAGTTGACTGTATAAATATATAAATATATAAAAGTGAATTTTAAAAATAATAATATAGGAGGGCACTTCAAAAAGTTTATGGAAAAATAGAATTAAAAGATAATATAAAACTTTCCATAAATTTTTTGAAGTATCCTTGTACATTTTTCTTCAAGCCCAATATGAAAGAGAAGTAAGCATTTAAAGAACACAGTGTGATAATACAGAAAGGAAATAGAGAAAGAAAGAAAAAAAGAAAAAANCACTGTACTGAAATGAGTAGTAAACCAAGAAAGAGAACAATATAGAATGAGAAAAACAAGGGAACTAAAATAGAAGACAAGGTAGGGGATTCTTAGGACCATGGAGATGTTGTGGTTAGAAAGCACGTGTAGTGAACCACCAGTTCAGAAAAATCAATTTTAGAAGACCCCAAAAGGAAATTCTCCAAGAAAGTAAAATTGAGAGACATCTAATGAAATTTAGAGAATTAGAGCATTGGCAAAGTGATGGGCAGTTTGGTAATAGGTGATAGGTATATAAAACTTATTAAAATCAAAAAATAGCTTATCATTAACTTGAGTGACAACACAAATTTATGAATGAAATAAAAAATAAGAATAATTCATTGGACTTCACACTTTTGTGAATAGCACTTACAAAGTCAAGGTAGTGTAAATATTGAACATAATATCTAATACAAATTTTAATATAACTTTTTGAGGATAAAACAAAAGGGAAAGATGAAAACGTGGTGAGAGTGATAGAAAGAAAAGTTTTCATCACTCTATTGAAAAATCACATACACATGCATATCTGCACACAATAATACATACACATCCATATATTATTATATAAACATCCATGTGTACATGCATGCATTATAAATAAATATACATATTTTATATACATATGCAATATAAGGAAGTAGAAATACAGTCATGTTATTTAATGTTATGGAAGTTAAATACAAAAAAAAAAAATGAGTTAAATAAAATTTGTTGCCTCTGCCTAAAAAGAAATGAAAACACAGGGCACAAGACAAATATTTTACTTTTAAAAATCGCCTATTTCTCAGAACAATGTACAAGTGTTCCTTTTTTATCAGTAAACAGTATAGAGATTCCTCAAAAAATTAAAAACAGAAATACTAAAAGAT
>NW_007729346.1:229317-230102 GCF_000696425.1 Galeopterus variegatus | reverse complement strand
AAAAAAGAAAAGAAAAAATATAGAAGTTTGTCCCCCAGCATTTATTTTCTTTCCTGACAAAACCCCATAATCCCATTAAAGTGTTAAGAAAAAAAATAAACAAATAAAAACAATAAACCATTTTGAGTATACAAGACAGAGATAGGGCAGAGGGCAACAACTAAAGAATAAATCAGACAATTTTGAGAAGATGGAAAGCAATTGTAGAAGTAGTCACCATTTTAATCAAGTGGGAAAGACTGAAGAATTAACATTGTGAAAATGGCCATACTACCCAAGGTGATCAACAGATTCAAAGCAATCCCCATCAAAATACCAATGACATTCTTCACAGAAATAGAAAACAAACAAACAAACAAAATACAATCCTAACATTCATGTGGAAAAATAAAAGACTCCAATTAGCCAAAGCAATCCCAAGCAAAAATAAACAAATAAATACAACCAGAGGCATTACACTACCTGACTTTTGACTTTAAACCATATAATAAAGCTATAGCACCCAAAGTAGCATGGTACTGACAGAAAAACAGACACATGGGTAATGGAACACAGTAGAGAATCTAGAAAATAGTGTATGTACCTACAGCCAACTGATCTTCGATAAAGGCACCAAGAACATACATGATGGGCAGGACAGCCTCTTCAGTAAATGGTGCTGGGAAAACTGTATATCCATGTGCAGAAGAATGAAACTAGACCCAAACCTCTTGCCATATGTCAAAGTCAACTCAAAATGGATTAAAGACTTGATTACAAGACCTGATACTATAAAAGTACTAGAA
>NW_007729346.1:227368-228739 GCF_000696425.1 Galeopterus variegatus | reverse complement strand
AAGAAAACACAGGAAACACTTCAAGATGTAGTACTGGGCAAAGACTTTATAAATAAGATCCTAAAAGCAGAAGCAACAAAAGAAAAATTAAGCAAATGTATCTATATCAAACAAAAAAGCTTTTGCACAGCAAAGGAAACAATCAACAGAGTGAAAAGACAACCTACAGAATGGGAGAAAATATTTGCAAACTATACATCCAACAAGGGGTTAATATCCACCATATACAAGGAACTCAAACAACTGCACACTAAAAAAAACAAAGAATCTAATTTTAAAATGGGCAAGGTAGCTGAATAGACATTTTTCAAGGGAAGACATACAAATGGCCAACAGGTGCATAAAAAAATACTCAGCATCACTAATTAACAGGGAAATGCAAATCGAAACCACATTGTGATATAATCTCACTCCAGCTAGACTAGCTATTATCAAAACGACTGACAATAACAAGTGCTGGTGAGGATGTGGAGAAAAGAGAACTCTTCTACACTGTTGGTGGGACAGTAGAGTAGTGCAGCCATTATGGAAAACAGCATGGAGGTTTCTCAAACAACTATAGACAGAACTACCATATGATCCAGCAATGCCACTACTGGGTATGGTACATACTCAAAGAAATGGAAATCATCATGTCAAAGGGATGAATGCACTCCCATGTTCATCCAGCTCTATTTACAATAGCCAAGATACGGAACCAAACTGAGGTGAGGCACAGAAAGAGAAATACTGCATGTCCTCACTCTTAAGTGGGAGTTAAGAAAGAAAAAAAAGACCACAATAAAACGCTGAATTTTCAGAAGGAGAGATCAGATCTATGGTTACCGGAGTTAAGAAAGGGGGAGAAGGGGGCTGTTAGAGAGTAATTGGGTAAGGGACACAAAGAATAATTAAAATTTTTAATGATGAACATTCAAATAATATTGATTTGATGATCATGTACTGCACACAAATACTAATAGTCAACTCTATACCCATAAATATGTATAATCAATCATGTTTTAATTGAAAAAATAAATTAAAAAATAAGTAGAAATAAAAATAAATAAAATAATTATTATTCTTCCCCAAAAAAATGCATATAAATGGAGATGTCAAAGACAAGTAAATTGATTCACTTTTCAAAACCCTGGGTAGTTTCAGAGCTGAAAGCACTAGGTGACATGGAAAGTGGTGGTGACACATGCATATAAAATCAGAGTATTTCAAACCAGATTTACTCAAGAAGGCATTAAAACCCCAGATGCTCGGGCCGGTCCGGTGGCGCACTCGGTAGAGTGCGGTGCTTGGGAGCGTGGTGGCGCTCCCGACGAGGGTTCGGATCCCATATAGAGACCGGTCCGCTCACTGGTTGAGCGCGATGCGGGCGCG
>NW_007729346.1:225527-226590 GCF_000696425.1 Galeopterus variegatus | reverse complement strand
CAAGGGTTGCGATCCCGTTACCAGTCACGAAAAAAAGACAAAAAGGAAAAAAAAAAAAAAACCCAGATTCTCGATCTAACTCCATAATGCCAAGCAATTCATTTCTCCCTCCCTGAACACATAATACAGACAATCCTTTGTATTTGTGGGTCTGCATACAAGGATTCAACCAACATAGATTTTATATATATATATATATATGGAAAAAATTATTCCAGGAAATGGTAAACTGTTGCTTATGTGTACTATGTAGTTAGGCTTAAGTAGGTTGCATCTGCACTGAATATGTACAGATTATTTTTTCCTTGTTACAATTCCCTAAACAATACAGTATAAGAGGTATTTATATAGTATTAGGTGTTACAAGTAATGTAGAGATGATTTAAAGTATATGAGATGTGTATAGGTTATTTGCAAATACTACACTACTTTAGATAAGGGACTTGGTAATCATGGGTGTTAGTATCCTTGGAAGGTTTTAAATGAATCCCTAGCAGATGCTGAGGGATAACTCTTCATTTTCTGGTCAATGTAGCCAGAATCACCAGACTGGACTTAAAGTAAACAAAAGGTGAGGAACTAGTAACGTGTCATTCTCTCCCCACCTGCCTCCCACTGCCCTAGCTTCTAGAATGATAGTAGCACAAGTTTTTACTATCCAGGCATTTTTTGGGAGGTTATTTCTCTAAACATAATGTTTTAAACAGGCAAATTCCTGAGTGAGTTAATAGTTGTTGGGGAGGGTTGGTGAAAGGCAACTTGTTACTTGATCATGATACAGTGAAATTCATTAATTAGCAAGACTGACGAGTAAGCAACCAAAAAATAAAAGTGAAATGGAAAAGAAATGTGAAAAAAAAGAGGCAATGTAAAATGCAGAAAATAAATCTTTAAAAGTTCTACAATTTTTATTTTTGAAGGGAAAATAGAAGAGAAAGTGTTGGGAATTTAAAATATATGCGCTCCGCCAAAAAGTCTAATTATAAAGTAAAGAAAAAAAATTATCCCAGAATTAGAACAAATACAGAAAGATTGAAAAGAAAAAAAGAAAGAAAGAAAGAAA
>NW_007729346.1:211904-224945 GCF_000696425.1 Galeopterus variegatus | reverse complement strand
AAAGAAAGAAAGAAAGAAAAGAAAAGGGGGCAGGAGAAAAAGATACAATTATGAGACCAATACAAGAACTCCAAAATCCAACCAACAGGAATTCTAGATACAGAGAACACTTAAGTGGACACCAAGAAAGTATTCCCCTTCCTGTTCACCAACTACAGTCACTTTTTACCTCAAATAACATATGCCATGTCTAAACTGTAAAACAGACACTTTAAAATATTTTTTAGAAACTATAAAAAAGACACTTGACTACATCGGTGGTCCTAAGTGTTGTAACTCTCCAGACCTCATCGTTCTCCCCACATCTTTCTGAGGACTGTATGTAGAAAATTGAAAAACACATTAGCATAATTTGGACTTCATAAAGTTTTAGATTTGATCATTACATAATGTATATATGCATCAAAATATAATGTTGTACCACATAAATGTGTACAATTATTATGAGTCTATCATAAGTTTTTAAAAAATTTATAGAAAGTACTTTTGGATATTTATACCGAGAGGAGGGTAAGAGTAGAGAAGTGGAGAAAGGACAGAGACGAAAAAAGACTCTTCCACATTCCAACCCAACATAATTCATGGAGTCTTTTTATTAACTGCATTTCTTTTTTTTTTTCCTTTTGTCCATGATTCCAAGAATTGGATGCATCCCTGATAATTGCATGCAGCTGTCGCTCTACAATGAAATCAAGTGTTGATAAATATGGATTATTTCACTCCATAAATTCATGGCTTGTACAATCACTTATATTTCAAATCCAAGGTATACAAATTATAATGAACTTATACATATCCACATTTAACAATAACTAGAAAATAAATTTATTTTGCTGTTGAAAAAAACACAATTCATGTGGCATTCAATATATGTTTGTATGATGCTGCTTTTTCTTTGTAATTTTAAAATATGGATTAAAATTTAATGCTATTTTATACTGAAAAGAACTTCATAAATAACACTTTAGGAGTAGGCAGTTACAGACTGCTGACCAAATCCAGCCCACAGCCTGTTTTTATAAATAAAGTGTTATTGGAATATAGCCACACCCATTTATTCACATTTTGCCTGTGGCTGCAACAGCACTAAAATGGCAGAGTTGTGTAATTGTGACAGACACCATATGGCCCACCAAGACTAAAACATTTACTTTGCAAAAAAAGTTTGCCAACCCTTACTTTAGACAAATATATGAGCAAATGAATTATTTTTTTTTCAGATTAAGGCTCCTCTAATTATAAAATCATAAAGTTCTATTATGTGATTCTGAAATATTCTGTAAAATTATTGTAAAATATTTTGAGGCTAGAGTGACAAACACACATACATTTTATGCTAAGTTTTTATGCTTCAGCCTTAATCTCTGCATCTGTAACTATGCTATCTGATGTATGGGGCTATGTACTTTTTCTCTAGCTATAATAAACCCCTCCTCAAAATTTATCTTACCATCTCTATCAAACCGAGAAAACTTATCTTACACAGAAATAAGAGCCTCTCCTTGGAATCAAGATCCTGAGAGCATTTGAAGCATAGGTAAATAATTATTGTCTTCCAATAAAACAGCACATTACTCTTTCTTTAAAGAAATAGACCTTGACAAATAAGGTTCTATAGTCCCTATTATCACCAAAGTACTGACTAGATGTTTCTATAGGGCCGTTGGCCTGGCCTTTCTCTGACGCTGTTCTCAAAGTCTCCACTATCTCATATCCTGAAAAGACAAAGTTTGGTAACATTTCTAGGAGTCATCTTTAAAATTTTTCTTGTACTTCTGAGAAACATATTAATATAATAAAATTCCCTTTTTTAATGCAGCCACTGAATAATCTCAATTTGGTTAGGGGATCAGATGAAGTTCTTTTATATTGAAATGTAATTGATTATATCTATTTGTGGGATACACAGTTGAATATCAATACCTGTGTACAGTGTGAGACGACCAAATCAGCATAGTTAGCACATTCATCATTATAAAACATAGTAATTTCTTTGTGTTGAGGACATTTGATCACTTCTCTTCTAGTCATTTGATAACATGCAGTAAATTAATAATTATTTATAGGTGCCTAGCTCAATTGTACATCAATAGAACCTACTTTTCCTAACTAGCTGTTTAGTGTTCTTTACTTGTATCTTTAGAAGAATAGGATACTCTTTGGCTTCACCAGGGCGCAAAACGTTATAATCTTTTCTATGTACTGTTCCTTTCTAGGGCTTCACAAACTAGGTACACATGTAGAAATAAATGGATAAATTAGAAATATCTAAACAGAGTTACATGCCATCTAAAATTTTTCCCTAAGCCTGTGCCAAAATACAATTTTATAAAATTTCAATTAGCATCCTGTATTAGAGCAATGAGGGTTTAAAGAAGGAGAACATGATGTTTTTAAATGTTTTTAAATCAAGTGCTAATTCAGAGTCCTTTATTTGTGTCATGAGTGTAGGGGTTAAACTTTAAGGGATTATTTATGATTCTCAGTTATTCTGTGCTTTAGAAAAAAAAAACTAGTCATCACAGAATTCTTTTAACTAGCAATTATGCCAAGTATATTGAAAACATGATTTTATTTTCAAAAATTGTATGTGCATAAATGTTTTCTAGAACACATCTGTTATTCAAAATGAGATGTAGCTGTAAAATAATTATGTGATGATTTCACTAAACATTAACAGATCAAAATAATAAAAGGCAAAGTATTCTATCTTCATTTGTTAATATATTATTTTATAAAGCTAGATTTAAAGTGTGAAGTAGTTTAATTGATTTAAACGAAGTTAAGATTAAAAACAAATACAAATTAATGCGAGTTCTTGCCTTATAATTCGTTTATAGAGACATGGCTTAAGAATGAGATTATTGTGAGTGACTTAAAAACTATTGATATTTGGGATGATAAAGTCAATCTAAACTACTTACTATGTAAAATATCATTTTGTAGTAAGAACTAACTTAGAAATTATAATTAAGATTTCTGTCCACTTTGTAATTTTGAAAAGTAATAAAATGTAAACTTTTTTGTATATATATTTTATACTATTATAAACAATCATGCTAAATTGATTTCTATTTTCAAAGTGGAACAAGATTATAGATGGCTCTTAAAAGGTTTGGTACATTAACTTAAATTCACCAAGTTTATCTTAGAAATGCATTGTCCAACCTAACTGTATCAGAGATCTAGTATTACATCTCTTTTTAAAATGCTAGATCTCTGTTAGCATTACACACAGCTACTCAGCTCTATCAAGTTTTAAGATTTACAATTGTTCATCCAGCAGTAAATTCTGTAAGGCCTAATATTCAAGGACTGTGAAGTCATTAATAGAAAGAGTCTTACTGAAAAAATAACTCATGTAGGGACAAAGTACAATTGGATTTAATAATTGATCAGATAGACAATACACTTCTAATATTTTGACAGTCCACATATCTATGGGTTAGTCTTTATAATACATCTATATCCTTAAAGCATTCTACACACACACACACACGTACCTGCACACACAGTCACACACATTATGGTCAAAGGAATTAATTAAAACTCTACTGAAATATTTAAAATTGTTTTAGCTGTTGTCTTTCATTCTTTCTGATGCATATTGAAAGGTTGATAACAGAAAAAGGCCCTTAAGCTGCACACACACACACACACACACACACACACACACACACACACACAAGCTTAATCTTATTGTCTCATTGTAAAAGCACTCATAACTTAAACTACTTTTCTTCATTCCACTTCAGAGAAGTCTTTTCTGGAATAGCATTTCTTTAGAAATACTTATCTGTTTATTTATTTTAAAGCTGTAACAGAAGACATTACTGAGATCAACAATAGTTACCCATTGTAGAATGCTTGATAAATAATTTAATTAAAGGTCAGGACTCTTTATTCCATGCAATTCATTAAACAATAAGGAAGCTAGTGCAGTAATGTGGAGAATACATAGAATATCCATGGTTAAAGAGAAATAATTACGGAAAGAAAAATTTGAAGAATATTGATGAGATTATTTCAGAGCTAATGAAACTATTGAAGCATAATATTATGTCACCAATGTCTTCAAGTAACATAATAATACATAGAAAGGCATGACCTCAATCCTTAGAAATCCCAACCTATCCCATTGTCGACATTAGTGCTCATTTGTGACAGTAAGAGTCACCTTCTTTGCAGCCAAGAAATAATCTACATTGAGACATCATATAGTCCATTCAAGTAGACTTTTTTTTCCTCCCAGGATTTTGTCAGACTCACTGCCATCTAATAGGATGTCATGACACTAAACCAAACTGTCATGCTAAGCAATATTTAAAAAACAAAACAAAACAAAAAACTCTAAGGCACAGTGTATCTCTGAACAACCTAAATATAAAGACAAACATAAATATAGGTTCTTAGTAACCCTGTTGTCTTGTCCTTTTCCCTCTTTCCTCACAAGCCTAGCAATTGTCACAATATACATGACTCTGAGTAATGCTAACTTCTACATTTCTGTTATGCAGTAATATTCAGAGATATCTTTAAAAGAGTAATTCTTAACCATTTTAAAGCTATAATGAAAATATAGAAAAACGCTTACATTAAAAAAAAATAATGCCATTTTAGAGGGCTCATAGACCATTTATACATGTTTATTCTCCTATTCAGGTTAAGTAGTCCTGTTTATACTTTTAATACTCTGAGAGAGAGAGAAAAACTAGTCAGTATGAAAGCCAGAGGAAACATTGCCTTAATATTTGGGCAAAGGGTTTGTCCAGAATAAATTTGGTCCTAATTTGGTTATGTTAAGTTTAAAGATATAGAGGTTGAGTTGCTGAACAGCAAGGAAAAAATTGAGTGACAAAAATTGATTATGAATTTGAGCTGAAAGGATTAGTTTGGAAAGTAAATAAACAGTGATTATGGTAATTTGTTTAACAAGGAAAAATGAAAATATTAAGGAGGATATTATGATAGAATAAATATAAGGATAGAAGAGAGACAAAGAGTGCAAGAAAATAGAAAAAAGAATTTTCAGAGATTTAAGGGGAGAATTTATGAAATGAGAGGGAATTTAAAAATGAATCCTACTTAGTATTGTGTGATTTCATTTAAAAGACATTTTAGAAACGTCAAAAGTGTAAACATAGTAAAAACAGTTAAGAGTTTACCAGGGGATTGGATAGGAGAGAGGGCTAAATAAGAAGTACTGGATATTTTTCATGGTGGTAAAATGGTTCTTTATCATGCATTATGTCATGGAGCACAGGGATTTTTTTAGGGCTGTGAAATGATTCTCACTGACAGTATAATGGAAAATGCATGACACTATGTCTTTGTCAGATTCACAGAACTTTACAGGAAAGAACTATACAATGCGTAATGTAAACAAATTAAAAATAAAATATATATATATATATATATTATATATATATAAATATTTTATATATATATATATTTTATATATATATATATAAATGGGATTATATCAAACTAAAATACTTCTGCACAGCAAAGGAAACAATCAATAGAGCAGAAATACAGCCTATAGAAAGGGAGAAAATATTCACAAAGTATACATCCAATGAGGGAATAATATCTAGAACATATAAGGAACTCAAACAACTATACAGTAAAAACCAAATAGTTCAATTAAAAATGGGCAAATGAGATGAATAGACATTTTTCAAAGGAAGACATGCAAGTGGCCAACAGGCACATGAAAAAATGCTCAACATCACTAGTCATCAGATAAATGTAAATCAAAACCACACTGAGATATCATCTCATTCCAGTTAGACTGGCCATTGTTAAAAAGACCAAGAATAACAAATGCTGGTGAGGATGCAGGGAAAGAGGGACTCTTGTACTTTTATGGGACTGTAAACTAGCACAGCCATTATCAAAAACAGTATGGAGGTTCTTCAAACAACTACAGGTAGAACGACCATATGATCCAGCAATCCCACTATCGGGTATATACCCAAAGGAATAGAAATCATCATGTCAAAGGAATATCTGCACTCCCATGTTCATTTCAGCTCTATTTTCAACAGCCAAAATATGGAACCAACATAAGTGTTCATTGGTGGATGACTGGATAAGGAAAATGTAATGGATATACACAATGCTCATCTTATGAGGACACAAATTTTATTGAATTAAGATCCCATCTTCTGACCTCATTTAACTTTGATTTTCAAGTACCATGTCCAAATACAATCCTGTTGAGGTATGAGAATTCAACATATGAATTTTGGAGGGACGCAATTCAGTCCATTGCATGAAAGCTTAGTATGTATACATATATTTGATTTCTAATATAATTATTCAGTAAAAGAAACCAGGGATTATTGAGGAAATAGCGGATTCTAGAGCTGGAATAATGTAAGCCTGAAATATCTTCTAGTGCTAGATAATAAGAAAGTGCTCAAAACACACACACACACACACACACACACACAAACACAAACACACACAATGAGGAGGGTTTGTCATAGGGGTATAGGAGCCAACTGAAAGAGTTCCCAATGGCTAAACTGGAAAATTTAGCTGAAAAAAAAAATTGTGTAGCATTAAATTATGGCCCTAAGTTTAAATAATCATATATAAGTTCATACTGATGTAAATTAATTATTGAATACATAAATAGATGGAGAATAGACACTCTGCAGTGCAGAAGATTTTAAATAATTTGTGCAGATACTTCCCCCTCAAAGAAGTAGAGATAATGCCTTAAGAGAGGACTGAGTATAGTGACTTTCTTACAAAGAGTGAAGTATGCAAAGTGGAAAAAAGGAATAACTTTACTGTGGAGAGACCTGACAAATTCTACCTCAGCCACATGTTCAAGACTAACATCAACAATGATACCTTTATAGTATGTGTCCTTGATATGATGGGATAAAAAATTCCTTTACTTTGAAATTATAATTATTAATTTATTATTATGACTAATAAATTAATAAAAATAATAATTTATATTATCAATAAAATGGTATTATTCCTCCCCAGAATCCAGAACCCATGTCTAACCATGCAAAAATAAGACAACTCCAAATTAAATGACACTTTATAAGATACTAGTGCTTCTCAAAATTGTAAAGTAATCAAAAACAAAAAAAAAAGTCTAAGAAATTTTCACAGCCAAGAGGAACCTAAGAATGCATGGTGACTGAAAGTAATGTAGTGTACTGGATGGTAAACTGGAAATGGAAAATGCACATTAGGTAAAAACTGAAAAACTAAAGAAATCTGTACAAAGTACAGTTTTACTTAAAAATAATGTACCAATATCAATCTATTAATTATGACAAATGTACCATGGAAGATGATAACAACATGGAACAGTGGCTGTTGGTAAACTGGAAATGGAAAATGCACATTAGGTAAAAACTGAAAAACTAAAGAAATCTGTACAAAGTACAGTTTTACTTAAAAATAATGTACCAATATTGATCTATTAATTATGACAAATGTACCATGGAAGATGATAACAACATGGAACAGTGGCTGTTGGGTACATAGTAACTCTCTTGAATTATCTTCACAACTAGTCTGTAAATCAAAACTGTGCTAAAATAAAATTTTATTTATTTATTATTTTTTATTATTTATTATTTTTTTTTCCTTTTTGTCTTTTTTTTCTCGTGTCCGGCAACAGGATCACAACCCTTGGTGTTGCTCCCACACCTTGCTCAGCCAGTGAGTGGGAACTGGTCTGTATGTGGGATCCGAACCCTCGGCGGGAGCGCCACCACGCTCCCAAGCAGCGCACTGTAGCAGTGCGCCACTGGGCCAGCCCATATTTTTAAAAAAGTATACTGCACACAGTTCTTGTTCGTTTTTAACATTGGAAAAACACAAAAATATTTTTCCACATTTTAAGTTTCTGAAGATAAAAGGTTTAAAGAAAAAAACAAATAGCTACATGATGGGAAAGTGACCAGGGATTAAACTCTATAAGGCATAGAAAAGAAGTGAAAGTTTAAATTTTTCTCAGAACAAGCAATCCAAAAGTGAAGGGGCAGAGGAGTTATACACAGAGTTTAGAGGTGAAGCAATGGAAAGTTGAGAGAACTAATATCATATAATCATTGTTTTGTCAATAAAACAGTAAGTGATAAAATCTATTGAAAAACTGGAGATTTTTTGAAAGAGAGGGCTGAACATTTGGTAAATAGCAGAAGAGTAGTAATTTTTTTAAAGTAAAATATTTAAAGAAGCAACAAGTTTAACCAGAAAGGAAAACAAAACTAGATTTTTAAATGATTTAAAATATTTTTAATAAAATTAATCACATGTTTTCTGACTATCTTTAATACTATCTGCCAAATTGGGGATAAAGACGAGATTAGCTGACAATGTGGTTTAGCTAACTTTTGAAACTGGGCAATCAAGACTGACAGGACCTGCCTCTGATGAGCCTGCCCCACCAACACAGAGGCCCCAAGGGAGCAATGCCTACTTGGCACCCCCTGCAGGAATCCAGCCATGTGAGACCCCACCCCCGAGAAGCCCACCCCGTTGACCCAGAGGCCCCGAGGGAGTGACAGGCAGCCGAGTGTCAGCAACACTCCCTGCCACTGCTGTAGATCCCAGGCCAGAATGAGTGGACTATGACAGCCTCCACCACAGCAACTGCTGCTATACTGACAGCTTGCTGCTGAAACAGCAGCTACTGCTACCTCATAGGTTTCCTCGTGACCATTCATCAGCATAAACAGGACTGACACCAACAGAGCCCAGGGAAAGAGGAAAGAAAAAAGAGAAAACCCATTCAGAGTCACCCATTCAAACTGAGTATACCCCAGTGCACCTAATAGAGTCAGGGTGAGCTAGCCACAGTGACAACAGTCCTGCCTAAGAGCACCCACTATAATCTAAGAGGGACAAGACTACAAAGTGCTATCCCCCCAAATTTGAGAGCTTGCCTCTCAAATCATCTCCTGATGATTCAATATAGTGTCACCAACCTCAGCAAAGAAGTAATAAGTGTCATAGAGAACAGGTCACAGAAGCACTCTCATGCAACTCCAACACTGAATTCAGCCAAAATTCCTCCACAGAGACTACACAATGGCATATACCTGGATCTAATACTGAGACACCCCATTCAACCATCATTATAATACACACCTGCAAAAGGAACTCTGTCTCTGCTAACCCCACTCCAGAGTAACTTCTCTTCCAGTTGACTAAACACCAATGGAGAGATACAGAAATATGAAAAAAACAAGAAAATGTGACACCATCAAAGGAATATAATAACTCTCTAGTACTAGATCTTATAGAACAAGAAGTTCTTGAAATGACTGACAAGGAATTTTAAGCAACAATCCTAAGGAAACTAAAGAAGGTACAAAAAGACTCAATTAGGCAACACAACAAAATGAGAAAAAGTATACAGGACCTGAAAGAGGAAATGCACAAAGAAATCAGTATGCTGAAAAGAATGTAGCAGAGCTCATGGAGCTGAAAGATTCTTTCAAATATATACAAAACACAACAGAGAGCTTAGACAGCAGGAGAACAAACAGAAGAGAGAATTTCTGACCTTGAAGATGGCCTGATTGAAATAACACAAGCAGATGAAAGAAAAAGAAAAAAAGAATTTAAAAGTTGAGGAAAATCTAACAGATAGCAGACAACTGTAAATGCTCAAATATCCTAATCATGGGTGTTCCAGAAGGGGAGGAAAAAGGAAAAGGCATTGAAAACATGTTCAATGAAATAGTAGCAGAAAATTTCCCAGGTATAGGGAGAGATACAGATCTTCATATTCAGGAGGCTCAAAGATCCCCAAACATATTCAACCCAAAAGGTCCTCTCCAAAACATATAATAGTCAAATTGGCAAAGCTCAAAGACAAAGAGAGAATCCTAAAAGCTGCAAGAAGCATCAAGTCACCTATAAGGATACCCCTATCAGACTAACATCAAACTTTTCATCAGGAACCCAAAAAGCAAGAAGATAATAGGATGATATATACAAAATGCTAAAAGACAAAAAATTTGAGCTGATAAATATTTACCCAGCAAGGCTATCCTTCTGAAATGAAGGACAAATAGTATATTTCCCAGACAAAGAAAAACTGCAGGAGTTACTACCACACAACCAGCTTTACAAGAAATTTTCAAGGGAGTACTGTGTTTGGTACCTGAAAAACAACCATCACTACCATGAATATTCAAAAAAGAACAAAACTCTCCAGGAAAATAAAAATGTTAATGATAAGTAGAAAATAAGTTTGTCTACCATTTGAAGAAACCAACAAACACAGAAGACAAACAGTAGATCAGAAAGAAAGGGACAAAAGATATTAAAAATATAGAAAAAAATCAATAAAATTCCAGGGGTAAATCAACTCCTTCCAATAATAACTTTTAATGTAAAATGATCAAATTCCCCTTCAAAAGACACAGACTGATTAATTGGATTAAAAAATGTATCCAACAATATACTATCTTCAAGGGATTCACCTCACCTTTAAAGACACATATAGACTAAGAGTGAAAGGATGGAAAAAGATATACCATGCATATAGAAACCAGAAAAGAGCTAGAGTAGCTATTCTTCTATCAGATAAAATAGACTTTAAACAGAAAACCATAAAAAGAGATAAAGAAGGCCACTAGATAATGATAAAATAATCTTTCCAGCAAGAAGATATAACAATCATAAATATATATGTACCCAACATCAGAGCAGTCAGATATATAAAGCAAAGACTATAAATCCTAAAGAAAGAGATAGACACTATTACCATAATAGTAGGGGACCTGAACACTACACTCTAAGCATTGGAAAGATCATCTAAGCAAAAATTCAGCAGGGAAAAAACAAGATCTAAACAATACTTTAGACCAATTGGACTTGGCAGACATCTTACAGAACATTCCATCTGACAACCTCAGAATGTTCATTCTTCTCATCAGCACATGGAACATTCTCCAGGACAGACCACGTTAGGTAACAAATCTATTCTCAACAAATTCAAAAAAATTGGAATCATTCCATTTATTTTTAGACCACAATGGACTAAAACAAGAAATCGAAAGCAAACAAAATTCTCAAAACTATACAAATACATTGAAATTAAACAATATTCTACTCAATGGCATATGGATCTAAGAAGAAATTAAACAAGAAATCAAAAAGTTTAATGCAACTAATGAAAATAATGACACATTGTACCCAAACCTTTGGAATACTGCAAAAGCAGTACTAACGGGGAAATTTATCATAATAAATGCTTACTTCAGAAGAATGGAAAGAAGGAGGTAAACAACCTAACACTTCAACTTAAAGAAGTAGAAAAACAAGAACAATTCAAACCCAAAGTTAGTAGACAGAAAGAAATAATTATGATCAGAGCTGAACTAAATGAAATAAACCCCCCCGAAAAAATGATACAAAAGATCAATGAAACAAAAAGTTGTTTTTTCAAGAAGATAAGTAAAATTGACAAGTCATTAGTAAGGCTAACTAAGAAAATATGATGGAAGATACAAATAACAAAAATTAGAAATAAAAAAGGAGATATCACAACTGAAACATTGGAAATACAAGGAATCATTAGAGACTATTATAAAAAACTATGCATCAACAAATTTGATAATCTAGAGGAAATGGATAAATTTCTGGACACAAACAAACTGCCAAGACTGAACCAAGAAGACAGAAAATCTGAACAGACCAGTAACAGTCAAAGAGATTGAAGCTGTAATCAGCAGTCTCCCAACAAAAAAAGCCCAGGACTGGATGGCTTCAATGCAGAAATTTACTAGACCTTTAAAGAAAAAGTAATACCTATTATCTACAAACTATTCCAAAAAATTGAAACAGAAGCCATTCTCCCAAGCTTCTGGTATCACACTGATACCCCCCAAAAAAAAAAACAGGCAAAGATATAACAAAGAAGGAAAACTACAGGCCAAAAAAGGAAAACTACAGCAACACATACATAAAATTATACACCATGATCAAGTGGGATTATCCCAGGATACAGGGTTGGTTCAACATATGCAAGTCAATAAATGTGATACACTGCACCAAAAAAATCAAAGAAAAAATCATATGATCATCTCTATAGATACTGAAAAAGCATTTGATAAATTCAACATTTGTTCATTTTTAAGACTGTCTATAAATTAGGTAGAGAAGGAAATTATCTGAACACATTTATACATTTAAAGCTATTTATGACAAACCCACTGTCAATATCATCCTTAATGAGGAAAAGTTGAAAGCTTTTCTCTTAAGAATAGGAACTAGACAAGGATGTCCATTATTGCCATTCCTGTTCAACATAATGTTGGAAGTACTATCCAGAGCAATCAGGGAAGAGAAGGAAATAAAAGGCATCCAGATTGGAAAAAATGAAGTCAAACTGTCCCTATTTGCAGATGATATGATCATATGTATAGAACAGCCTAAAGACTCTATAATAAAATTCTGAGAGTTGATAAATGATTCCAGCAAAGTTACAGGATACAAAATCAACACACAAAAATAAGCAGCAATTTTATACTCCAATAATGAACTAGCAGAAAAAGAAATCAATAATGCTAGCCAATTGACATTGTCACCCAAAATAAATAAATAAATAAATAAATAAATAAATAAATAAATAAATAAATAAATAAAATATCTAGGATTAAAGTTAACCAAGAATGTGAAAAATCTCTACAACAAGAACTACAAACCATTGCTGAAATTAAAAAGGACAGAAGAAGATGGAAAGATATTCCATTCTAGTGGACTGAAAGAATTAGTATTATGAAAATGTCTATACTACCCAAAGTTTTCTACAAATAAAATCTAATCCCCATCAAAATTCTTATGACATTCTTAGAAATGGGAAAAAAATCAGTTCTATCATTTGTATGGAATAACAAAAGACGAGGAATAGCCAAAGCAATATTGAGCAAAAAAATAAGCCAGAGGCATAACACTACCTGACTTTAAACTATACTATAAAGCTATAGCAACTAAACAGCATGGTAATGGCATAAAAAAAGACACACAGACCAATGAAACAGAATA
>NW_007729346.1:208663-211894 GCF_000696425.1 Galeopterus variegatus | reverse complement strand
TCAGCAGGGAAAAAACAAGATCTAAACAATACTTTAGACCAATTGGACTTGGCAGACATCTACAGAACATTCCATCTGACAACCTCAGAATGTTCATTCTTCTCATCAGCACATGGAACATTCTCTAGGACAGATCACGTTAGTTAACAAATCTAAGAAGATAAGTAAAATTGACAAGTCATTAGTAAGGCTAACTAAGAAAATATGATGGAAAATACAAATAACAAAAATTAGAAATAAAAAAGGAGATATCACAACGGAAACATTGAAAATATAAGGAATCATTAGAGACTATTATAAAAAACTATGCATCAACAAATTTGATAATCTAGAGGAAACGGATAAATTTCTGGACACAAACAAACTGCCAAGACTGAACCAAGAAGACAGAAAATCTGAACAGACCAGTAACAGTCAAAGAGATTGAAGCTGTAATCAGCAGTCTCCCAACAAAAAAAGCCCAGGACTGGATGGCTTCAATGCAGAAATTTACTAGACCTTTAAAGAAAAAGTAATACCTATTATCTACAAACTATTCCAAAAAATTGAAACAGAAGCCATTCTCCCAAGCTTCTGGTATCACACTGATACCCCCCAAAAAAAAAAACAGGCAAAGATATAACAAAGAAGGAAAACTACAGGCCAAAAAAGGAAAACTACAGCAACACATACATAAAATTATACACCATGATCAAGTGGGATTATCCCAGGATACAGGGTTGGTTCAACATATGCAAGTCAATAAATGTGATACACTGCACCAAAAAAATCAAAGAAAAAATCATATGATCATCTCTATAGATACTGAAAAAGCATTTGATAAATTCAACATTTGTTCATTTTTAAGACTGTCTATAAATTAGGTAGAGAAGGAAATTATCTGAACACATTTATACATTTAAAGCTATTTATGACAAACCCACTGTCAATATCATCCTTAATGAGGAAAAGTTGAAAGCTTTTAAGAATAGGAACTAGACAAGGATGTCCATTATTGCCATTCCTGTTCAACATAATGTTGGAAGTACTATCCAGAGCAATCAGGGAAGAGAAGGAAATAAAAGGCATCCAGATTGGAAAAAATGAAGTCAAACTGTCCCTATTTGCAGATGATATGATCATATGTATAGAACAGCCTAAAGACTCTATAATAAAATTCTGAGAGTTGATAAATGATTCCAGCAAAGTTACAGGATACAAAATCAACACACAAAAATAAGCAGCAATTTTATACTCCAATAATGAACTAGCAGAAAAAGAAATCAATAATGCTAGCCAATTGACATTGTCACCCAAAATAAATAAATAAATAAAATATCTAGGATTAAAGTTAACCAAGAATGTGAAAAATCTCTACAACAAGAACTACAAACCATTGCTGAAATTAAAAAGGACAGAAGAAGATGGAAAGATATTCCATTCTAGTGGACTGAAAGAATTAGTATTATGAAAATGTCTATACTACCCAAAGTTTTCTACAAATAAAATCTAATCCCCATCAAAATTCTTATGACATTCTTAGAAATGGGAAAAAAATCAGTTCTATCATTTGTATGGAATAACAAAAGACGAGGAATAGCCAAAGCAATATTGAGCAAAAAAATAAGCCAGAGGCATAACACTACCTGACTTTAAACTATACTATAAAGCTATAGCAACTAAACAGCATGGTAATGGCATAAAAAAAGACACACAGACCAATGAAACAGAATAGAGAATCCAGAAATCAACCCATACACCTACAGCAATCTGATCTTTGACAAAGACATCAAGAATACACACTGGGGGGCCGGCCCCATGGCTCACTTGGGAGAGTGCGGCACTGGTAGTACCAAGGCCGTGGATTTGGATCCTATATAGGGATGGCCGGTGTGCTCACTGGATGAGCATGGTGCAGACAACACCATGCCGAGGGTTGCGTTCCCCTTACCAGTCAAAAAAATAATAATAATACATACTGGGGAAAAGACTGCCTCTTCAATAAATGGTGCTGGCAAAATTGGATATCCATATGTAGAAGAATGAAACTAGACCCACGCTTCTCACCACACACCAAAATCAAAGCAAAATGGATTAAAGAATTAAATATATGTCCTGAAACAATAAAACTCCTTAAAGAAAACATAGGGCAAACACTTCAGGAAGTCGGATTGAGCATAGACTTTATGAATATAACCTGCAAAACACAGGCAACCAAAGAAAAATAAACAAATGGGATTATATCAAACTAAAATTCTTCTGTGCAGCAAAAGAAAGAATTAACAGAGTGAAAAGACAAGCAACAGAGTGGGAGAAAATATTTGCAAAATATACATTTGAGAAATGATTAATATCCAGAATATACAAGGAACTCAAACAACCTAACAGTAAAAAAACAAGTAACCCAATAAAAAAATGGGCAAAGGAGCTGAGAAAGCATTTTTCAAAGGAAGATATATGAATAGTCAACAGACAGATGAAAACATGCTCAACATCACTTAGCATCAGGAAAATGCAAATCAAAACCTCACTCCAGTTAGGATAGCTAATATACAAAAGACTGAGAACAATGAATGCTGCTGGGAAAGCAAATTGGTGCAGTCTTTATGGAAAATGGTATGGAGGTTCCTCAAACAACTACAGATAGATCTACAGTATGACCCAGCAATCCCACTGCTGGGTATATACCCAAAAGAATGGAAATCATCATGTCAAAGAGATACCTGTACTCCCGTGTTTATTGCAGTGCTATTGACAATAGCTAAGGCTTGGAACCAGCCTAAAAGCCTATCATCAGATGAGTGGATAAGGAAAATGTAGTATATCTACACAATGGAATATTACTATGGTATAAAAAATAATGAAATACTACCATTTGAAGCAACACGGATGGACTTAGAGAAATTTATATTAAGTGAAATAAGCCATGCACAGAAAGAAAAATCCCACATGTTCTCATTTATATGTGGGAGCGAACAAAAATAAATAAATAAATATACAAACAAATAAATGGAGAGGGGAACATATAACAATCACAGTAATTCCTTGCACTTTTTAAGATAAGTGAATGGATATGATGTCAATGTGGGAGCGGGGAAGGAGGAATTGGTAAGGGGACATGAAAATCGACTACATTGCATATTGATAAATTAATTTTTTTTTTAAAAAGCCCTCCTTACCCTCCCCCCCCCACACACACAAAATTCCCAAGGCCCTGGAAGTATGTGGCAGTAGTCATGTTGCTCACATCCT
>NW_007729346.1:206713-207790 GCF_000696425.1 Galeopterus variegatus | reverse complement strand
CTTGATACATATTTACTAGAAAACTATAAAACATATAACATATATATGTATATACTATATATATATATACACACACATATGTATAGACATATATATATATACACACACATATGTATAGACATATATATATATATACACACATATGTATAGACACATATATATATATATATATATATATATATATATATAACATATTAAAAGACTAACTCCAAAATGATACAGAATAACGTGTTCCAGAATTACGAAGCTATCCAAGTCAGTTGAAAAGAAATTTACTTTACCGGAAAAGTCATCCATAAACACTATAGAATTTTAAGAAAGTTTGTGAAAAACTCCTCTTAGGTGATGTCATAATGGAAGTTACTGATACATTTATTCCTCATTTCAGATTCATTGTCAAACTAAACATTTAAATTAAATTTATGGTTCTAAAATTCTTATGCCAATAGTATGGATCAAATATGTCCCCCGAGGTTTATGTATTGGAAACTTGATCCCATTGCAACAGTGTTAAGAGGGTCAGAAATATGACTATGGTATTTGAAAAGGTGGGGCCTTTGAGAAGAGATTGGATCATAAGGACTGTGCCCTGGTGAATGAATTGATCCATTCATGGAGCAATGGGTTGATGGTTTCATGGGCTGTCACCTGCCAGGTTCTGATGGCTTTATAAGAAGAGCAAGTAAGAAGGTTAGCTCTCTTGCGCTTGCCGTTCTTGCCATGTGATCCCCTGCACTGTCAGTGGACTGTACAGAGTTCCACCCAGAAGGAGGCCCTCACCAAGTGCAACTCCCGGACCACGGACTTCCCAGCCTCTGATACTTTAAGAAGTAAATTTCATTTCTTTATAAAGTGTCCAGTTTTGGACATTCTCTTATAAGCAACAGAAAACAGACTAATACAGAAGCCAATAAATTAGCTTTCTACCAAATTCAATGTTTTTATTGAAAATGTTATTCTTTCTCAATCTACTAGTATTTTCTGTTTTGTCTCATTCCCATCATTTATCACATGTACCATTGATAGTAATTTGGTAATTCTTTCTTTAAATTATCTACGTCCACACTTCACTCTTGC
>NW_007729346.1:203063-206049 GCF_000696425.1 Galeopterus variegatus | reverse complement strand
CCATTGATAGTAATTTGGTAATTCTTTCTTTAAATTATCTACGTCCACACTTCACTCTTGCCTTCATTTCTGTAACCACCTGTATCCCCATACTATCTCCTAAGGTAGCCACAGATTTGTTTTTTCTCCAATTCATTTCTGCAATATCTATAAAATGCTTTTAACTCATCTGTCAACACTTCTGAATCCCCCAAAACTGTCTATGGATTAAGCTTCTTGCTGTTCTTCCTGGCATCTCAGAAGCCCTATAATAAATCTCTACATTGTTTCTACCAGTTTTGAAATGAATTCACCAATCTAGCCAAGGTTGACTCGTGTTGATCCAGAAGCAACATTCTCAGGCTTATTCTCTTCATACACTCAAACTTTTCTTTCAGTTTAAGTAATTGTATAACCTCCTCCAAGAGTTTTAATCTTTTCCCCACATTCCAGCTCCCATCTTTATCCCAATATTCTGCATAAAGCTTTCTTTAATCAGGAATTTTGAACTGATTCCCCCCCCCAAAAAAAAAAATCACTAAAGCACTAAATGACCGTTTTATTAAATTAATATACTAAAAGTTATTACTTATTATTTAAATATATATTCATTTTATATGGAGTTATTTTATATAAAAAAAGCATGCTACTTTTACTTTAAAAATGCTGTTAGTTCTTTACACATTTAGCTTCTAAGACTTTTATATTATATTTTCTTTTGTATTTTTACAGTGTCAATGCAATTGCCTGGAATTCCAAGTATATCCTAGGACAGGATTGGACTTGTGATTGCCTCAGATGACCTGAAGGTGCTCTGATAAAGTGCATTAGTAAGCTACAGTTCCCTCTAAAAGAGAGGTATCATTCCCTGTTTGGGGAGAATAACATCTATCTAAGTATGCCTGCAAAGCGATTGTTCTATGCCCAATGGTGGTGATTACCTCCATTATTTTATTTATTTATTTATTTATTTTGAGCAAGCTGGAAGTCAGAAATCATCAGCAATAGCATCTAGTACTTCTTTGCTTATCCGGTGCTCATCTCAGCCCAGTCTATACCATAATGAGAAGGCAATATCAAATGCATTGTTATGGGAGAAAGATTCTTAGAATTAGACTCTTGTATTCTTTATTAGACTCATATATTCTTTACTCTGATTATTAAAATCTATTTTTAAATATATATCTCATATATATTATTTATTCTAAGAAAGAGAATAGTTTTTAAATTCATTTCTACTATATTAGGGCTCTCAAGAGCGAAAGAACCAGTAGGATGTGTATGTAGTTATATGAGATGGAATTTATTTGGGGAATTGGTTCACATGATTATGAAGTCTGAAAAGTCCCACAATAGGCCATCTGCTAACTGGAGACCCTGAGAAGCTAGTAGTGGGGTTCAGTTCAAGTTGGAAAGCGTCAGAACCAGGGAACCTGATGGTGTGATTCTTGGTCCAAAGACAAAGGCCTGAGAGCCAGGAGTGCTGCTTGTGTAAGTCCTTGGACCCAAAATCTGGGGAGTTTAGAGTTTTAATGTCCATGGACAGGAGAAAAGAGTGCATCTCAGCTCCAGCAGGTAGAGAGAGATGTGTTCTCTCTTTCCTCTATATTTGTTCTCTCTGGGCCCCAGGAATACTGAATGGTACTCACCTATACTGAGGGTGGATTTCCTACTTAGTTCATTCAGGTTCACATGCTAGTCTCTAGAAACACCCTCACACAAAAATAATGCTTTACCAGGTTTCTAGGCATTCCTTAATCAAGTCAAGTTGACACCTAAAATTAATGATCATATCTACCAAAGGCAGCAAGGAAAAGCACTGTCTTCTTCCAATATCTGAAAGAGAATAGCTAAAGTGTAAATAACAGTGGCTGTAATATTGGTAGAGACTTTGACTCAACTAGAAGTGCCCTGGACAGTTCCACTAGAAGCAGCAATTATTTTAAATGTGCAAGTGGAGACATAGGTGGCACTGATGGGGAAGTCAAAGGCACCGAAACACATGAAGTGGATGGTGGCAAAAAGAGAATGGGGAGGCATCATTATTGTGGGGTTTCACATGCAAATTGGACTCTGGCTCAACAAAGTGTGAAACAGACTAATACAGAAGCCAATAAATTAGCTTTCTACCAAATTCAATGTTTTTATTGAAAATGTTATTCTTTCTCAATCTACTAGTATTTTCTGTTTTGTCTCATTCCCATCATTTATCACATGTACCATTGATAGTAATTTGGTAATTCTTTCTTTAAATTATCTACGTCCACACTTCACTCTTGCAAATTGGACTCTTGCAAATTGGACTCTGTCTCAACAAAGTGTACAAATCATGATGCTTTTTTGCTATATTCAGTTTTCTGAGTAACACCAATTATTTCAGCCAGCTAGAGGAGCAGCAGAAAAAGTAAAGATAGGAGAACATTGTATAGGATTGTTGCTTACAAAGGAAGATTCAGCAACATTTTGGGTTCCATACAAAAAGGAAGAAGGAAAGTGGAGTTTTTCCCCTCCATACAAAAGAATGAGAGATGATATTTAGATTGGACTGTAAAGAATAACATGTATATTCATGGCTAATAAACTGATGGAAGAAGAGAACTAGTAGAATTTTATTTTTAATGATAAACTTTTTTCTTTTGCTACTGTAGGTTGTGTTCATGTTTAACCCCAAGTTCCCCCAGCCCTGTTATGTTTTCTCAACCATTAAGATCCTCCATTGTTGGCTCTAAAGGCAAAATGCTTCCCTCAGGGTATCATGTTTCCCCACCAGACTCCTGTAGTAGTTCTCACAGCTAGGTCTGTTTCTCCAAATTGTTTCTTACCTCAGTGGAGGGGCGAGGACATCTATTTTCAGATCCTTTTCAACTTTCTCTCTCTGTCTGGCTACCCAGTAGAGGTAGCTTAATTAATTTCTGAGATATGAATTTATCAGAGTGCCCTTACTAGAGAATTGAGAAGAGTAGTTAAAGACAGTTGATAAAAGATTTAAGGATTGAACTGCAATTTT
>NW_007729346.1:196765-201850 GCF_000696425.1 Galeopterus variegatus | reverse complement strand
CCATCCAGCTTCCACTTATGTTACCATCTCACAAAACTATGGTATATTTATCATGACTAAGATATTAGCATTGGTACGATACTAAGCTACATGTTATTCAGATTTCACTACTTTATCCACTAATGTCCTCTTTTTGTTCAAGGATCCAGGCCAGAATACCACTTTGCATTTGTTTTTCATATCTCTTTAGTCTTCTTCAGTCTTCAACAGAACTTTAGACTTTGTCTTTCAAGACATTGATAGTGTTGAGAGTGGCCAAGTATTTTGTAGAATGTCCTGTAAATTTGATTTGTTTACTGATTCCCATGACTAAACATAGGTTAAAGGGACTGACTTTAGACTTTGTCTTTCAAGACATTGATAGTGTTGAGAGTGGCCAAGTATTTTGTAGAATGGCCTGTAAATTTGATTTGTTTACTGATTCCCATGACTAAACATAGGTTAAAGGGACTGATGAGTAATATCAACGAAGTTATATGCCCCACTCATAACATCATATCAGAGAATGCATGTTGACATGATTTACTGCTGGTGCTTTTAACTTTGATCACTTTATTGGGGTGGTCTTTGCCAGGTTTCTCCATCATAAATATGCTATTTCTCTCTTTGAGTACTCTGTTGGAAGCAAGCCACTGAGTTCAGTCCATACCCAAGGAGAGGAGAAATAATCCCTACCTCCTGAAGAAAGGGATATCAAAGAATTTGTAGAGTTAAGTTAAAACCAACACAGTAATTAAATATTTGGGGGAAGATACTTTGAGGTTATGCAAATATCCTGTATTTCTTGGAAGTTTTATTCAATACTGTTAGCATTCGTCAGTGAATCTTATTGCTGTAATGGTGATTTTCTATTTCTATCATTTTTTCTCCATTTATTAGTTGGAATTCTCCTATAAGAAAAAAGTTTCTTCTCTCTCATTATTTAATTTTGTTAACTGGTTACTTATATTAATATTCAAATCTGTCCAATTAGCCAATATTATACAATACTATCTTTTTAATTTTATTGTTCAAATTGTTCTAGTTTGTGTCATTGATGACTCTTTCACTTTGGTTCTTTGGTCCTTTTGGCATGTTACTTCCATTTTCTTTAAGAGCTATCTTGCTTTCTGGCACCACAGATGCTCCAAGTTCAATTGGTATTTTCCCAGCTCCTGCCCTAAAATCAGATATTTTTCTAAAACATTCTTTGATCAGATAATGGTATTTAGTAACCAATATCTAGGCACTAGGAGTACACACTGCTACAGAGGTGTCAGTGCATCTAGGCCTTTTCAAGAAAGAAAGCTGGGAAATGTATGTATACTTGCCCATGTCTATGTTTATTTTGATATCTATCTGTATATAAATTAAAATAAACATGAATTTTTACTGATGTCTCCGCAAAAATAAAGCAATAGCACTATTTGTGGCTGCTTTAATTTACAGTGAAAAACCTAACTGTCATTATCTACAATTTATTTAGTTATTGGTTCAACCCTAGCATACATACTGAGTCATTTCAAAGTGACCACTCTCCTATGAGAAACAAATTTGTAAACTGTAGTACAATGTGTATGCACAGTTCTCTTCCAGTCAAAGGAAGAAAAGTCACTTAGATCAGCTACCATCTTTTTTCACCCCTTTAGTGATCCTATGGCATACATTTCTAATACAGTTACATATATTTATTACAGTCTAGATTATACGTGTGGTCCTCAAAATCACGTTTGATTTTTCAAAGTTTGCATACAGTGAAATTCACCCTTTGTGGTGTACAGTTCCGGGGGGTTTGACAAATACAAAAATTAATCTGTCTAGTACTATAGAATCAAACATCGGATTGTTCCATCACTTTAAAATTCTTTTAGGTTCCTCTTTGTAGTAATCTCCCCCTACCATCTTATACATCCAACCACTGTCAGCAAAGGATCTGTTTTCCATTCCTATAGTGTTGTCCTTTTTCTAAATGCTCTATAAAACAATCATAATCCATAGCATTTTCACATAGCAACATTTATGTAAGATTCTTCCATTCTGTTATGTGATTAAGTATTTCATTCATTTTTGTGGCACAGCAGTATTCATTATATTGGTGTATCAGAGTTTGGTTATCAATTCACCTATTGAAGGGTGTTTTGTTAGTTTGTTTTTCTAGGTTTTACAGTATCGATTAAGCTGCTACATACATTCACCTACAGCTTTCGTGTGGACATAATTTTTCACTTCACTTGGGAAAATATCTAGAAGTAGAATTGCTAGGTCATATTGTTTAACTTTATTAAAAAATGGTAATCAATCTATGAGAGCTTCAATTGCATTACATTCTCACAGTTCCTTCATTTTCTATGAATTTTGCTTTAGTTATTCTTATAGGTGTGTAATCATATTTTGTGATTTTACTTTGTGTTGCCCTAATGTCTAGTATTGTTGGTCATCCTTTTATATGCTTATTTACCATTCACATATCATTTTTGGCAATATATCTGTTTGTATTTTTTACCTAAATATTTATTTATTTTTTCTTTTTTTTAGCTTAACAGATTTTTTTTTTTATATCATGAATTTGCAAGTGTTAACATTTATGTGATTAATAGATATTTTCTTCCAGTATGTGGCTTATTTTTTTTTATTATTTTTATAGTTTTATTTACAACTAAAAGTTCTGCATTTTTATAATGTTTACATTATCTCTCTTTCTTTTTAATGGATATTGCAGTTATTGTCTGTCTAAGCTTTTACAGACAGGATCCCCCTTCCCACAGCCCGGCACCCAGCAGAACCACAGAAGCTTAGGCTGAAGAGAAGTTAAACGAGGGGAAATCTGCACTTCAGAATTCCAAGAAGCTCTGGTGGCTGGGATGGGGTAGAGAAGGAGAGAGAGAAAGAGAGAGGCTATAAACATTTGCATACAAGTCTTAGTGTGGATGTAGTTTTCACTCTTCCTTAGGTAGATACCTAGGAGTAAAATTTCACAGTCATTTGGTGAGTAGTAACTTCTAATATATTACACAATTTTGAGTTACTGTATGTATGTATGAAGATTTCAGTTGCTCTACATTATTAATACATTTTTGTCAGTCATTTTTATTTTAGCTTTTAGTGGATTTGTAATGGTTCCCACTGTGATTTTAATTTAAAATAACCTAATGGCAAATAGTGTTTAAAATGTTTTTATGTGCTTATTAGCATTTATGTATCTTATTTTGTGAAATACCTATTCAAACTATTTGCCCTTTTTCAGCTGTGTTTCAGTCCTAGCAAAACTTTCCTATTATTCTACTTTCAATTCTCTAGCTATGGATAAACTTAAGAAATCTTGAGTTTCTAGTACAATTCCTTGGTTATAGCAATTTAATCTTTTACTTTTCTATTTGTCCTTTTGTTTTATTCTTTTTGTCTGTCTTTTAAGTTTTAACAGCTATTGTAATACATAGAAAATTATAATTTCCTTCCTCTTTATGTCTGACTAGACTTCTTCAAATGCACAGTGCCACTATCAGTCAGTTCCTAATTTCACCTTTTGACTTATGATATTTACAACTACTCTACCTTTAAAATATACTGTGAATAAGGTGAACAGGTGTTTTCCGAGCTTGAAGGAGGGGTGATCCTAACTTACAAGTCAATTCCCTACGTGAGGAAATAAATGTCTGCCATCTTCCCTGAGCAGTGAATGCCAAGAGTTTATGGGTCAGTGGATGGTAAGTGGTTCATAAAAAAGTGTGGCAACTTTTAACTTTTTTTGGTAGTATCCTTTCATGAAGAATTTTGGCATGTACTATAAATTAAAGTTTAACTTGGCTTTTTGTAACCTAGCTCCAGGTGCCTTGTTATTAATGAGATATTTCTTCCTCTTATATTCTGTCAATTTGTTTGCCAGTCTTTCTTTTTCCAAGTTGTTGAAAGTTTTCCTTTTTCCATGTATCCATGCATTAAAAAAAAAAAAAAAAAAAAAACATTTGGAGACCNTATTCTTTTTGTCTGTCTTTTAAGTTTTAACAGCTATTGTAATACATAGAAAATTATAATTCCCTTCCTCTTTATGTCTGACTAGACTTCTTCAAATGCACAGTGCCACTATCAGTCAGTTCCTAATTTCACCTTTTGACTTATGATATTTACAAATACTCTACCTTTAAAATATACTGTGAATAAGGTGAACAGGTGTTTTCCGAGCTTGAAGGAGGGGTGATCCTAACTTACAAGTCAATTCCCTATGTGAGGAAATAAATGTCTGCCATCTTCCCTGAGCAGTGAATGCCAAGAGTTTCTGGGTCAGTGGATGGTAAGTGGTTCATAAAAAAGTGTGGCAACTTTTAACTTTTTTTGGTAGTATCCTTTCATGAAGAATTTTGGCATGTGCTATAAATTAATGTTTAGCTTGGCTTTTTGTAACCTAGCTCCAGGTGCCTTATTATTAATGAGATATTTCTTCCCCTTATATTCTGTCAATTTGTTTGCCAGTCTTTTTTTTTTTCCAAGTTGTTGAGAGTTTTCATTTTTCCATGTATCCATGCATAAAAAAAAAAAAAAAAATGGAGACCCTACATTGGTGGATACTTAGTCATGTGTTATTTTGATCTAGATGTCTAGAGATACTTTTAAAAGCTTTACCATGATTGATCCCCATCTACTCCCTTTGACAGAAAAATAACCTTGATTTTCTCTTGTAAAGTTATGTGAGGAGGCTGAGCTATATATCCTTCATGCTCTTCTTGTTCTTTCACAAACCATCTCTACTTCTCAGTAAAACTTTGATTTCAAAGGTTTTGAAGTCTGTTTCCAAAAAGTCTTGTTACTAGAGTGTATCCAAAAAAAGATTATAAGAAGAACTGAACTCATACTCGTGAAAAGATTTTCAACAGCTTATAAAATTTAAAATAATTACATTTCGCCTACATAGCTGTTTCATTAGAAATTAAAGGGTATACTTGAAGATTATGCAATAGAGAAAAGAGAAATTACTACTTTTAGTAATTATTGGATTAATTTCTGTTTTCTCTACTAGGCTTTAGATTTCATTACTGGATAATTTTCCTTTCCTCATCAGTGACTTGTTCATACCAGCAGGTGCTCAATAAACATTTGCCGAATTAATTATAA
>NW_007729346.1:195146-196450 GCF_000696425.1 Galeopterus variegatus | reverse complement strand
ACATATTTAACTCATTGGTTATATGGATAAAGAGAAAAGTGTATCTGACCCCAGTTAAGTCCTTACAATATACTCCCAAATGATACTCTTGATTTCAGTTTTTCTTCATGTCATTTAACTTTAGAAGATAGATTGACCTCTCTGATCATTTTTTTAAATGTTTTCTCATTGTCTATGGAACAAAAAATTAAAATTCCTTAGCATGGCAAGTCAGGAACTTCATAAGGTTTCTTCATATAACTTCATAAAATCTCATCTTTAGCTACTGTTTCCTCTTCTGTTATTCTTTGTGAATTTTGTGCTTTGTTGCTACCAAACTGCTTGGTTTTACTTGGCATGCGTTAGGTTCTACCACGCCTTATTGCCTTTAGTCGGTCTCCAACATTGCTGAAGTTTCTAACCTTTTTATTCCATCAAAACTTAACATGCAAGTCCAGGATCTGATATTACCCTATCTGGGAATCATTCTATACGTGCCAATGTCAGATTTACGTGCTAAGTCTATAGAGCCCTCTTATCATTTTGTTTAAACCTTTATATTTTCACCCAAATCTGCCTAGTCTTGTTGCTAATGTGTGCTTTTTGGTATGCACCACTAGGTGATGAGCGTTTTAAGAGCAGGGACTAATTTTCCTTAAATTTGATATAAATGTGGAATATTTTTGTTACAAATAAGCCTGACTTCAAATCATGAAACTCACAAATAGTTATCAGATATTAAGCAAGTAATTTAACTTTTTTCCTCAGTGTGCACATTTGTAATATTGGGATTATACTATCCAGGGAAAAGGCTTGTTTGAAAAATTAAATTAAATTTTATTATTATTATTATTGTCATTATTGCTTTTTTAAAAAACATATAGTTCTTTGTATTCATTCTCTGCTCTCACTGTATTGATTTCAGCCCTCTGCTCGAATATGCAATAAATATTTGTTGAAAACAAATATTAGAAATTTGACTGTATGCCTATTTAGCTATTTCACAATATCACTTGTTAAAAGAGGTACACTCGGTAATGTAGTACAGTCAGACTTCACGGACTCTTAAAATTGGGTACTAATATTATACTTAATTTAGAAATTGGGTTGCCAATAAGATATTTAAAGCAAGAAGAGTTAAACATTAAATTTCAGTTTAGGTAGTAACCAAGTTAAGTACTGCATCTGAGTTAAAGTAATACTCTAATTGCTGTCAAATCACTGTAACCACTTGGTGACACTTTTCCTATTGCATTCTCATCATACATGACCTTCCATTTTGCAAAGTCTTCAAAATATTGAATGAACTGGCCAGTTATTGATTA
>NW_007729346.1:192358-193166 GCF_000696425.1 Galeopterus variegatus | reverse complement strand
GCAAAATATGTACAGCATAAAACTTATAAGAATTTGGGCATCAGAAAGCACTAATTTCTGTGAAATGTTTAAAAAGGACACTCATACAAGGGAAATAAGTACATAAATCCACAATCTATAAACTGAAACTCTAGCATCATGATTTCTATGCATAAATAGCATGTAGCTGAAAGTTATAATCTCAGTTTTTAGTGCAGTAACTTGTGATCNACATGACCTTCCATTTTGCAAAGTCTTCAAAATATTGAATGAACTGGCCAGTTATTGATTATATATTCATACTAATGCAGTCTAACACTTTACATGTAATTGAGACACTTATTACTTTGAAGAATAAAGAAGCAGAATGAATTCCATCGGGCTGTTAAAAGCAGAGAACACTGCAGAATGTATTTGATTATTTGACATTAAAATGAGCACATTTTATTGGTAGCACCTACTTGTCTCTTTCAAACTTTTAAAATATATGTTACTTAGGCATTGTGAAAAGCCATAGTAGAAAGTCATTAACTAAAAAGGAAACCTCAGAAGAGATTACTGTGTTAGGAGTTAGTTAAGATGTCTGATTTTTAGACTTTGCTCCATTGCTGTCTAAATGTGGTATTGGGAGGTACCTTACCCACTATGAGCCTCATTGTCTCCATGAGTAAAATGAACAGAATCAACTTGCGATTTCAATAATGAATACCAAATTAAAAATTTCATTACATACTGGCATTAAATGTATGCATCATCCGTATATTTATATCTATGTCTCTGTCTATAGCTATCTATATCTATCTACCTACTACATGTATCCCTGTATGAG
>NW_007729346.1:191449-192316 GCF_000696425.1 Galeopterus variegatus | reverse complement strand
TTGATAAGTTGATTTTTGTGATTAAAAATGTACTTCAGTCATTATTTTCTGAGTAAAGGACATTTTAATTTAAATAATCTTACAGAAATAACGATAGTTATATTTCTTTATTTACAATCATATGATGTATTAACAGAACACCTTTTGAGCAAAATATGTACAGCATAAAACTTATAAGAATTTGGGCATCAGAAAGCACTAATTTCTGTTAAATGTTTAAAAAGGACACTCAAACAAGGGAAATAAGTACATGAATCCACAATCTATAAACTGAAACTCTAGCATCATGATTTCTGTGCATAAATAGCATGTAGCTGAAAGTTATAATCTCAGTTTTTAGTGCAGTAACTTGTGATCTTTTGAATTTTTTTTAGGGCATAAAAAAGTTTTCAACACTCTTGTCCTCAACCAACTTTATAATTTTATTTAGAGATAAAAATAACAAATTTGAAAATATAAGTTACTAACACAAGATAGCCAATATATATTTGCTACATCTGTGTGTCACAAACTTGATTTTGATAAAGTGCAGATTTCTCATTCAGTAAGTTTGAGTGGTCTAACAAGTCTTCCAGATGGTGACAACGCTGTTGGTCCCTTGTTTTACACTCTGAGTAGCAGGATACTAAATGATGGGTCATCTACTCAATATGTTAAAGAAGAAGAGGGATAAAAACAAAAGTCATAATGAATTTCAAAGGAAGAAGTTATATCCCCTTGAAGAAGGATCTTATAATGTTACAGCTAATATAAGGAATAGCTATTGCCTAAAGAAATCTATGGAAATTTATGAGAGTAAATATAAACCAGTGAAAGACATATTTCAAGAGCTGTTTTATATATAAGATCTAGAGAGATATTAATATC
>NW_007729346.1:174559-191014 GCF_000696425.1 Galeopterus variegatus | reverse complement strand
TAAAGAAGAAGAGGGATAAAAACAAAAGTCATAATGAATTTCAAAGGAAGAAGTTATATCCCCTTGAAGAAGGATCTTATAATGTTACAGCTAATATAAGGAATAGCTATTGCCTAAAGAAATCTATGGAAATTTATGAGAGTAAATATAAACCAGTGAAAGACATATTTCAAGAGCTGTTTTATATATAAGATCTAGAGAGATATTAATATCAAGAGACCCAAAATGCTATCATAGTTCTCCTCTTTCAGTGGCATTGTACATGGGCACTGTGATAAGAACTCGGTCCTGGTTCAATGCCGTTTCATAGGGAGTCTATGAGTTTACAGATTCCACTTTTGGATGTTTCTCATATTCCTGAGCATATAATTGAGATAGATATAGTTAGCATTCAGCAGAACACTGACGTTAAGTCCCCTGATTTATGCAGTAAGATTCATTATTGGAGGGGAAGCTAAGTGGAAGTCCTTGAAAGTTCCTTCCCTTGACCAAATTAATACAAATAAAACAATATTATATTCCAGGTACAATGATCGAGATTAGGACCTCTAACACAAAGAAAGATGCAGTGTGGGTGGTGCCTATCATATACCCTTTTATTTTATCATAATTACATCTGCAAAAAATAGATTCATCTACTTTTCATCATGATTCATCATGACAGAAGATGATGAACTAAGTTAAAATTCAAAAGAAGTTATAGCCACAATTTGTACTGTCTCACTTCATGTGGTATCTTTTCTAGAATATATTATCACAGCCTCTGATGCTTGATACTCAGCTACTGTTCTGGCTAATGCCTTGTTTTCAGTCCCATCAAGAAAGAACATCAACTGTAGTAGCTACTATTAATCTTGCCACAAGGCAAAGTTAACTGTCCTTTTTTTTTTTTTTTATCACTTTATGAGGGTACTTCAAAAAGTTCAAGAAAAACAGAATTAAAAGGTAATATAAACCCTTTCATAAACTTTAAGTTAGCCTTGTATAGTCTAAATAAATTTTAATTGTACCGATATTTGACAGAACATCTACTGGTGCACTATCTTGATGATACCATGTTAATGAAACTTGATAATCAGCAAATGTCAATATTCCAGATAGTTTGACAAGACACATGCACACTAGAGATTGGAAGATTAACTCTCTAAAGTCATTTTATCATCAGGGAAATATTTAGGGGTTCAGTTGTTTTGCACCCATTGAGGTATTTCATGTGAAGAAAAAAAGACAACATAATTCATCCGGAACCTCTGACAATAAAAAGAGTAACAATGTTTGGTCAGCTACTTTTGAAATTTGTAGGGAATATGTAAAACAATTGAGCATACTCCTCTGATCTATTTCCCAGTTGATTCTGAAAGCTTCTAGTTTTGAGAGGGATCTATATCAGATACAGTCTGTGGATCGAGAGGCATCCATGGCATATGGGTATATGAAGATGCCTGGCAAGATTCTTGGCAAAGTGCAATGGTTATGTCTCAGTGAAGATCTCTAGGTTCAAGAGCAAGGCCATGTCATATCAGGATGAATGTGAATCCTCTTCAAAACCATATTTAAAAAAAATATTTCTTAATCATGAACAATGTTTAGAGAAAGAAAAAATACTGTCACATATAACATCATGTCCCCTCCCTTGGTCTAACTGAACAAATTACTCATAGAGCACAACCAAAGTTCACATGAGAAGACTCCATCTTAGAAGTTTGTCTAATAATCACCATATGTTCACTCACACTTTTTTGAGGATTTTATCTCAATACAGTAGGTTAACAATTATTTTTTTTCAAATATACAGTGCTCTATTTTCTCTATACTGATATTTTTATAGGGTGATGCTCTAGAAATTCAAATAACATATTTATGTAATACATTCCAAAATGATGGACACAATGTTACATTTTATATTTCTGACAGACTGTCCCAGTATTATTTACAAAAAAGCAATTTTGCTTTAATAATAATCTTGGTGCTACTACTATGTTATCATGATTAATATCAAAATTTGCAATCTTTTATAACAGAATGCTAATGATATATATTTTCAGTTAATATTAGAGAATTTTGTCTCAGATTTAACACTATAAATACACTAATAAGCTCGCTAAGATATGGATCTTCAAAAATATTGAAGTAGTCTTTTAGAAAAAAAATAAACACCTTGACAAATAAGAAGACATATTTTTTTCAAGAAGGTTTAGAAAATATATATTTTTCAAGAATATTTAGGATGCAAAAGGTTGGGAAGACATTACATGTTCCTGGATTGGAAGAATTATTATGAAAATGTCCATACAACCCAAAGTGATCTACAGATTCAATGCAATCCCCATCAAAATACCAATGACTTACTTTACAGAAACAGAAAAAAAAAAAAGAAAAGACAACCTACAGTGTGGGAGAAAATATTTACGAACTATGTGTCTGACATACTCAGAATACACAAGGAACTCAAACAAGTTCACAGTAAAAAATAAATAACCTGATCAAAAAATAGGCAAAGAAGCTAAATAGGCATTTCTTAAATGAAGATATACAAATGGCCAACAGACACATGAAAAAATGCTCAGTATCACTAAGCATCAGGGAAATGCAAATCAAAACCACTTTGAGATATTATCTCACCCCAGACTGGTTATTAGTAAAAAAACACAGAACAGATGTGGCTGAAGGATGCAGAGAAAGGGGAACCCTCCTATGCTGTTGGTGAGACTATAAATTAGTGCAGCCATTATGGAAAACAGTATGGAGGTTCCTCAAACAATTACAGATAGAACTGCCATATGGTTCAACAATCTCACTGCTGGGTGTATACAGAAAGGAATGGAAATCAACATGTGGAAGGGATACCTGCAATCCAAGGTTTATCACAACTCTATTTACAATATCCAAGATATGGAATCAGCATACATGTCCATGTACAGAAGACTGGATAAAGAACATGTGCTATATATACACAATAGAGTACTACTCTACATAAAAAAGAATGAAATTCTGCCATTTGCAGCACATGGATGAACTTAGAGAAAATTATCTTACCTGAAATAAGCCAGGCACAGAAAGAGAAATAGTGCATGTCCTCATTCATAAGCAGGAACTAAAAAATAAACAAATAAAATTTAAAAAGAAAGATACAATAATCACAACATTTTATTGAACTTTCAAAAGGAGAGAACAGAACTGATGCCATCAGAGGCATAAAAAGTGGAGGGGAGGGGAGGGTTAGCCTTGGTAAACGGCCACAAAAAATGATTACATTGTGTAATATTGAACATACTTATCCTGATCTGAGCATCAAGTATTGGACACAGGTATCGATATTTAGGAAGAAGCAAGGTAATTGATTTTTTTAAAAAGGGGAAAGGGAGAGAAAGAAGGAGAAAGAGAGAGAAAGAGCAAGACAGAGAGAATGAGAGAGAATACACTTGCAATGGAGAATGAAGGGGAAGGCTTGTGCTCTTTTTCCAGTTCTGCTACTTACTAGTTTTCTAGCCTTAGGCAAGCCACTTCACCTCTGTATATTTTACAGGGTTTTGTGTAGACTTAATGAAGACACATATATGAAGGTGTTTCTGTTTTTATTATTAAGCTGCATTGTAAAAATATTAAACAACATTTTAAAGTATTTAGAATTCTGTAAAGTATTCATAATTCTGATTTCTCAATACAAGATTTATATGTTTGTGTATTTAAGTTTCTACCACATGAATATAAATTTCTCATAGTTCAAAATAATCATGTAATTATGCTCTATTTTTTTAAATAGCTTTTACACTGCTAAACTGTATGAATTTAACATACTGCTACCCAATTTTATCAGTTATGTCTTTAATTACTCTTTGGTGAAGTAAATCAACCATAATTTCTCTATAACTTGATTCTAAAAATTAAAAACCAATACACAGCAAACCAGGGTTTTTATTTGACTAGCTTGGGGTTGGAAGTGTGCTAATAGAAAGATGACAAAAAAAGGGATAGGTGGTTATTTAATAATATCATTTTAGTATTTCAATAATTACTCAGAACATGAGTTAATCTTTGTAATTTTTACATATTAAAAAATAAAGCAAAAGGAAAATTAATTTTGCATTATTTTCACATTCAGTTGAAATACCAGCAGAAAACAAAACTATTAAAAAGCATTTACATAATCATTAACAAGTTAATATTGTACTCTGCTGTGCTTCTCTCCTCCAGGCTTGCCTAAACAATATAATGAGATTATAATATAAAGAGCCAGATTGTGCAAAGAAAATGGCCAAAGCTTTGGAATTTAGCAATCTGATTTTAAAGATTCTCTCTCAGCTTCTTACTTTCTAGCTGTTTGATAAGGGACTAGTTATTTGACCAATATTTGTCATGTATGTAAATGTTAGTTAAGTGTTAGTTTGCTAGCTTATCTTCAAAGTTACCTTTGTACAGATATCTATACAAAATAATCAGAAAAATTTGTACCAAAATATCTAACTCCTATCATTTAGAATCTATCAAACCTACAATGATATATAGTTTCTTCTTTTATAACAAATGTAATGGAGTCCCAATTATCTTTTAAATTTGCTACTCCTTTGCTCTTGGGGTTGATAAAAAATAAAGACAATATTCCAAGTACCATTGGCTTTATTGAAAATACTTGTAGAGGATTCTTAAAGCAAACGTACTTCGCAGGGCCTGGTTTTCCAAAGCCTTGCAGTTTCAAATATGGACCTTGTGGAGGACTGGAAATTTTTCTCAGGCTATAAAGTCTCTGGTGTAAGATAAAGATTTGTGGCATAGCATGGTTGCTGGCTCAAGGACAGACAGGTTACTGATTGATATGTGTAGATACTGGAAATTGTTGGGGGAGAAGGAATGTTTGCTAAGATCAAGCCTTTGTTGATAGGACCACTTCATTGTCTACTGGAATGTCATCTGGCTTGTTTCACTGAAAGTTACCAGCCTAAATTGTTAAATTATAACCCCACCTATGTTCTCTTCCTGTAACTTCCTGGTCTGGAAAATAAATGCAGGAAGAGAACCCCAATTTGGGGTTAATTTACCAAGGAAGTGATGCTTCTCACTTGAGGGTTCTGGGGAAATTAACCACTTTGGGGCTTCTCACTGCTTAAAAGTGGTGGGCTTTGAGTAATCCTTTACATCTCCGTCACCCAGGGGAAGTGGGGTGACAAACCCATGGGGGGCAAAGTAACAAATACTATCGATCACTGAGCTTTTGTTTTCTTTTATTTTCTTGGATCACACTTATACTTTTTTCCTTTTCTTATGGAGAAATGGAGCAAGATTTTGATGAAATGTTTTCAAATGAAGGACAGATATTGTTGGTCAAACAGGCTGAGAACTACAGATCTAGGTAAGTTGGGAATCGTTATATCTTCAGGCACTTTAGTTAACAGTGACTGATTGTGTTTAAGGTACTTACTACCTATTTAAGAAATTTACATTAAGCTTCTGGAAAGTTTAGACATTGCCATGCTATACACACAGATCCACATCTTCAAATGTATATGCATGTACACATCTGTACATGTATTTACATACATACATTTAAATTTACATATTTGCATATATTTATGTATATATGAATGCTCCCTTAAATATCTCAAATTTGTTTGATGAAGACATAACATATAACAACAGAATGGAATGTGTATGAATATGCTTAAAAACTATTTGTTTATGTGATACAGGTCATGAATATTTTAAAATACTATCAAGAAACATAGCACTTTTTTCATGTATTCATTCTATGTTCTTTTTAATATTTCAATGACCATTCTTGCATCCATTCTTTTCTAAATTCCAAAATATTTTAACAGATGTATACACTACATTTGAAGTGCTAATTCAGTTTCAGAATACCAAACTGCATCTTTGAAAAATGATTCATTTAGATATCTACACAAAAGACTTTATCCAAGTAAATTTGAGGTTCTGTCATTTAGCCTCATTTTTTAAATGGATTCCCTCAACATGAGACCAAGTCCTGTTTCAAAAGTAAAAAAGGAACCGACACTATTCTTAGAAAAAAAGGAATAGTTTTAATATATTTTAATTATATATATTACATAGAATTTTACTTCATATCTAACGTTCACATAAGCATCTAAATAATTCTTTTTGATGTAAAATATTTGGATTTTAATAATTTTAATAAGCTTCAGATATTTGACATTAGCCTTTTCTTATCTCATTTTTTGCATCTAACTGTGCATATTATTTATGTATTAATATTAAACATGCTCAGTACCTTTTATCATAATCAGGGAGATTATGCTGTCCTTTATCTATCCTTTACATATAGTATACAATCAATTTTCTATTATTTAATATTTTGCCAGTCAATCTTTACACCTATGCTAATTAAATATCAAGAAGCGTATAATGCTGATTATGAACCTTTCTAATATTAAGTGTATTTTCATATTCAACCTTGACGCATATTTTTATGAAAATGTAGATGCTATTCTTAGATAAAAATAAATTTTTTGTTAGAAAAGATAGTGTTTTATTGATATTGTTTTTATTCCCCTAACCCTGAACAGTTTTCAGTTTTTAAACATTCCCTTAGTGTAGAGTTGCAAAGTCGTTATTTTTTTTTCATTTCCCTCTGACAACTTATGCTAACTATTTAAATTTTTATATTCTATTTTAATCCAAATAAAGCAAATATATTTCAGAAAAATAATCCAGTATTCCAAATTTTCAATCCTTTTCTCCAATTATTTTGCTCTAATGAACAAAATCACATTAGTAAAAATAATCATAAAACTTAATGGTAATGAAAAGAAGATTAGAACCGGCCCGTGGCTCACTTGGGAGAGTGTGGTGCTGATAATACCAAGGCCACGGGTTCGGATCAAAAATAATCATAAAACTTAATGGTAATGAAAAGAAGATTAGAACCGGCCCGTGGCTCACTTGGGAGAGTGTGGTGCTGATAACACCAAGGCCACGGGTTCGGATCCCTATGTAGAGATGGCTTGTTAGCTCACTTGGGAGAATATGGTGCTGACAACACCAAGTCAAGGGTTAAGATCCCCTTACTGGTCATCTTTAAAAAAAAAAAAAAAAAAAGATTAATGTTAACTTACATAATGTTTGAATAAGTATGAATATCCAACAAAAATGATATATGTGAAGAAAATTACTTATGGGTTTAGGAATTCATTTACATCTTCTAATTTTTATGTTCATTACTACTTGTGAAATACTATGCTAGGAGCTGTGTATTTATACTCATAACAATTCAACTTTGATATCCATTTTGTTTGCTTTAGTCATATTTAAATATCTTTGAAATTGAAACTTTTCTTTGGCTTTGCATGCAATAGTGCAATTCTACAGTGTATCATCATTCATTTACTCATTTATTTAATAAATAACTGTTAAAAACTAATATGTGGGACACTCTGCTCCACTTGTAGGGAGGTATAAAGATGAGTCAGAGGCAGAGGTTGCCATTAAGCAGGGGACTATATTTTAGTGGAGAAATATAATGTATTTGCTTTAAAATTGTAATAAAGCATAGGAGATGATAGGTTCCATGAGGAAGTGTTAATAAATTTTTTGAAATAATTTACTACGACTATATTTTAGTGGAGAAATATAATGTATTTGCTTTAAAATTGTAATACAGCATAGGAGATGATAGGTTCCATGAGGAAGTGTTAATAAATTTTTTGAAATAATTTACTACATACATGAATTTAAATTCAACAATATAATGTAATCATATCCGAAGACATAAAAAAGTACTTTGGAAAAAACTCAGCTTTCTTTAATGATTAAAAATATTTATACACTGATGTAGAAGAATACTCTCTTAACATTAGATAGATAAGTGCATCCCAAAGCCAAAGGCAATTTATTACACGTAAAAACAGAAAAAGACAAATGAGAATCACTTTCATTATCATCAGGAAATCCATTATATAATCACCATCATTTACAGTTGATTCCTAAGTGCTACCCAGTGCAATTAGACAAAAGAAAGAAGAAAAAGTTTAAAAATCAAAATGTATTTCATGATAAAGACCCATCATAAACAGATTTAAAGTACAAATTATGATTTAGGGCAACACACTGAAACTTTATTTGACAGGAAAAAAAATTCAACTTTTTTAAAATATGCAGAAAATGGACAAAATAAGAAGTACATGAACAATACAATAAAGCAATGGAAAAAGAGTAAGCCATTCACAGTAAAGGAAATAAGCAACTTCCTAAATATATTAAAAAGTTTAATGTTCCTGATAATAAAAGAATTACAAAGATAAAGCTAAAATGCAATACCGTGTTTTTTCCATAGCAGTTTGTCAAAGATCATGCCGTTTGCTATCACACTGTTCATAATAATGTAGAAGAACAAACACTTTCATATTCCTGATGAGTGAAAATATATATAACCTCTACCCATAGCAATTTAATTAATATATCTATATTTGAAATGCATACAGAATTTGATCAATTATATTTTTCATAATTTTTTACAGCTGTATTCAATATATGAATAGATAGATGCACATGAATATCTCCTGTTGTTTATAATAGCAAAAGAATGAAAATATTCTGTGTGCCAAAAATAGCAGGCTAGTTAAATAACTATAGTACATACCTACATTAGAATTCTATATAGCCCTATAAAGAAAACAGCCCCCTATATGTAGGCATGAAAAGGTATTTAAGGTATGTTATTAACTGAAAAGATCAAAGGGTAAAATACTCACACTTTTGATACCAGGGTAGAGGTGAGAGTCAGAGAGAAGGAAAATATATAAATATATGTGTATGTGTTAAATACCTGTTGTCTCTCTGGGAACGGGAAACTTCCCTTTCAAGAGTCTTGGCTTATTTTGAATTTTTGCCACATGCATTTTTTATATTTTTAATAATTTTAAAGGGCTAAAGAAATTCAGATTAAGAATATGGTATCCTTGTATAGAAGTATGAAGTAATCCACGTAGAAGAAAAATGGGCTTAGAAGTACAGGTACAATTTTATAAGCCTGGTTTTGGGGAAGTTATTTCAGATAATTGATACTATGAGGATAATGTTGTAGAGAAAAGCCAGAGGTTCAATAATTTTTCTGAGCAGAGAAATCCTTGAACCTCTGGTTTTTCTCTACAGCATTACCCTCATATCAGTCATCCAGTAGGTGCTGGTGTGTTGGACACAATGGAAAAGCTTGCAGCACACTGCTGATAAACAGGGGACCTGCAATCAGCTTCTATTTGTGTCAGAAACCCAGGGCCACAATTACTAACTATGTAAACTTGGGAAGACATAAACCCCCTCTATGCTTCATTTCCTTATTTTAAAAGCAAAGACATTTAAGATTCCTATTGCACAAGCATTTAAAGTTCCAACTGCACAAGGATTTTGCTGAGGGTTAAATGAGTTAATCCATATACCATTCAGAAAAATGATAAATATGATATGCAGCCAATAATATAAATTTTATCCATTTGACATGATGATTTCCATATGTTTGGGTATATACTCAGCAGTAGTATTGCTGTGTTATATGGTAGTTCTATCTGTAGTTGTTTGAGCAATCTCCATATCAATTTCCATAATGCCTGCACTATTTTGCAGTCCCACCAACAGTGTAGGAGGGTTCCTCTTTCTCTGCATCCTCACCAGCATTTGTTATTCTCAGTCTTTTTGGTATTAGCCAGCCTAACTGGAGTGAAATGATATTTCAGTGTGGTTTTGATTTGCATTTCTTGGATGCTGAGTGGTGTTGAACATTTTTTCATGTCTGTTGGCCATTCTTATATCTTCCTGTGAGAAATGACAATTCAGCTCCTTTTCCCATTTTTTTACTTGGGTTACTGTTTTTTTTTTTTTTTTTTTTTTTTTTAAAAAAGCTGTGAAGTGCCTTCGATAACTTGTATATTCTGGATATTAGTCCTTTGTCAGATGCATATTTTGCAAATATTTTCTTCTACTCAGAGAAATTGGTTGGTTGTTTTTTTGTTCTGGTAATTGTTTTTGTTGTTGTTGTTGTTGTTGTTGTGCAGAAGCTTTTTAGTTTGAAAGCATTTGACAAAATTCAATATTCCTTCATGATAAAGACTCTCAACAAATTAGGTATAGGAGGAATGTATCTTAACACAATTAAAGCCATATATAACAAACCTATTGCCAATATCATCCTGAATGGGGAAAAGTTGAAAGCTTTTCTCTTAAGAAAATGTACAAGACAAGAATGCCCACTCTCACCACTCCTATTTAACATAGCATTGCAAGTACTAGCCAGAGCAATCAGGCAAGAGAAATAAATAAAGGACATCCAGACTTGAAAAGACAAAGTGAAATTGTCCCTGTTTGCAGATGACATGATCATATATATAGAACAGTCTAAAGACTCTACAAAAACAACTCAGTTTTGATAAACTATTTCAGCAAAGTTGCAGGATACAAAATCAACACGCAAAAATCAGTAGCATTTTAATACTCCAACAATGAACTAGCAGACAAAGAAATCAATAAAGCTAGCCCATTTACAATAGTCACCCCCAAAATAAAATATCTAGGAATAAAATTAACCAAGGATGTGAAAGATCACTATGATGAGAACTACAAATCCCTGTTGAGAAAAATTAAAGAGGACAGAAGAAGATGAAAAGATATTCCATGGTCTTGGATTGTAAGAATTAACATAGCGAAAATGTCCATACTACCCAAAGTGATCTACAGATTCAATGGTGCAACCTCTATGGGAAATGGTATGGAGATTCCTTGAACAATTGCGGATAGATCTACCATATGACCCAGCTATCCCACTGCTGGGAATATACCCAGAGGAATGGAAATCATCAAGTTGAAGGTGTACCTGTTCCCCAATTTTCATCGCAACACTCTTTACAATAGCCAAGAGCTGGAACCAGCCCAGATGTCCATCATCAGATGAGTGAATACGGAAAATGTGGTATGTCTACACAATGGAATACTACTCTGCTATAAAGAAGAATGAAATACTGCCATTGGCAACAACATGGATGGACTTAGAAAAAATTATATTAAGTGAAACGAGTCAGGCACAGAAAGATAAATATCACATGTTCTCACTTATTTGTGGGACCTAAAAATAAATAAATAAATATGCAAATAAACTGGGGGGGGCGGCAAGGGATGAAGACACAACAATTACAGTTCCTTGAAGTTGTTAAGACAAGTGAACAGATATGAGGTTGTTGGGAAGAAGGGGGGGGAGGGATAATTCAGTAATGGGCCACAAAAATCAACCCTATTGTATATTGATAAGATAAAATTTAAAAAAATATTATAAAGCTGGAAGCATAACTCTACCTTACTTCAAACTATACTACAAAGCTATAGTAACCACAATAGCATTGTACTGGCATAAAAACAGGCACAGGGACCAATGGAACCGAATAGAGACCTCAGAAATCAACCCACATACCTATGGGCATCTGGTCTTCAACAAAGGCATCAAGAACACACATTGGGGAAAAAACTGCCTTTTTGACAAATGGTGCTGGGAAAATTGGACATCCACATGTAGAAGAATGAAACTAGACCCATACCTCTCACCATATCCCAAACTCAACTCAAAATGGATTAAAGAATTAAACATATGTCATGAAACTATAAAACTCCTGAAAGAAAACATAGGGGAAATACTTCAGGAAATAGGACTGGGCTTAGACTTATGAATATGACCCCCCAAAACAGGCAATAAAAGGAAAAATACATTAGCATTTAATGAGTCATCTTCCTGACCTTCCCCTGCTTTGGGAACCATGGTTAACACATCATCGTATTGCCTACTTGAGTTAAATTTAACAAAATAGGAATTTTAGCAACAAGTTTTGAAATGCTTTGGTTAATGATTACATTTTTAAAATGGCTATGACATTAGAGTTCACAGCCTATAATGCATTTTTCTCCAAAGACAAGCACATTAAGAGCAATTAAAATAAAACACATATACATGCAGACTATGAGTAAATGGAATCTTCTATTTTTAATTACTAATATGCCTGTTTTTATGTTCAGATTGTTCATGACTATTATAAATAGATAGATAGATAGATATAGATAATAGATAGATAATAGGTAGATAATAGATAATAGAGAGATGATAGATAGATTGATGATAGATAATAGGTAGATAATAGACAGATGAAATCTATCATACATATTTAAAAACCTTGAAAAAAAAGTTTCTGCCCCCAGGAATTTACATTTGTATTAGCTACTCTGTAGAACAGGTGTGTTTTCCTACCTCTTCTATTTACACTAGCGTTATATTCACAACCTTCTTTAGAATTTGAAGGAAATTATCTCCAAAGCCTACATCTTCATATTGGATTTTAAAAAGCCACAATTTCTATGAATTAATCTTAAACCTATTTCTCTCATTCTGTCAAAAATGTTTATGTTTCTAAATATGTGTATTTGATTATTTTTTATAATGAGTTTAAATTATATTTTTAATATTTTTCTATCAAATACATGATCAATGGAAAGAAGGGTCTAGTTGTAAAAATATATATATATAAAGTTACTGTAGCACCAAAAAAGGAGAATGAAATAAAAAAAAAACATATTTTACAATATGAAAGATAGTGAAGAAAGTGGTCATATTTAGTTTATTAAATTTTATTTTACTCTAGTGCAGTGAAATTATATTTTATTCTTTCTTTTCAGACATTTCATATATCTTTGTAGAGTATAGTTTTTAAATTGAATATTTTACAGGATATGAATTGTGAACCGAACCTGAGGAGAGACTAGCTAAAGTAGCTCCCTGGGAAATTTTCTGGTCTAAACTCCCTGTGCAGTATTTGCTTTCCTTTGTCTCTGCAAAAAGCAGAGGCAAGAGGCAACCAACCTGTGTTTTATTTTATGATCTCTTCTAGTTCATAAAATCAAGAGACCTCTTTCTTCATCAAAAGCTCCAAATTCAGGAAACTCTCAAAGTGTTAATAAAGCTTACTACCTCAGAGAATAAGTTCACTGTTCTGCGTTTCCTGTAACAGTTGCAGAAGACTCATTTGTTTCCATTACATATCTGATGTTGCATCCTCAAGGATATGCTTCTTTCTTTTTTCCCTTTACTGTAGGAAGCTGAACACACAAATAAGTAAACCTTTCAACTGCATATTCTTCATGAGAATGTCCAGCAATAAACTTTTTCTGAAGGAATCCAAACTTCCAACAAAAGGTTCTAAAAACATATAAAAATTTTATATTAGATTTCTATGTAGTTTCACCATGTGGACATATCATACTTGCTTGTGTGCTTCTAATATTTTTAAATACCTTAAATAGAGAGTAAATAAATGAAAACAATTAATTAATATTTTAGATTTACTTGTTTATATTTACATTTGTTGTTAGTGCTGACATAGATACTGACACATTCTTCAAGTTGACTTTGTTGTTTTATTTGTGTGTGTGTATGAGTGTGGGTGAGAGAGAAGAAAGGAAATGGAAGAGAGGAAGGGGAAGGAAGTGTAGGGAAGGGAAGACATGAGAGAAGAGACCCAAACAACTTAGTTCTGTAAGCAGTTCCATGCAGTCCTCTAAGAGTTATTCTGTGTAAATCAAAACTGGAAGAGAACCCATGAAAAGTTTTCATCTATACCTTTTAAATGCTTGCTTTTCCATCTGGGTATTTCTCATAGATCTAAGAGAACATGGTATATCACTTTGTTAATTACTATGTTTTCTAAATGTTTTTTTATCAATTCCCGATATACTCACCTTTTTAAAATGTTCTCTCTAATTTATTTATTTATTTACTTATACTCATCTGATGTTTCCATCCTGTTCTCAGTTCTGATTTCATTCTATTTTACCCATTCTTTTATTCGTACTAGATTTGGTAGCATGCTTACACTTTCCAGGGTCTGACTTTGATTCAATGTCTGATTTTTGTTTCTCCACTCTCATATCAGCATTGACATCTTGAAAGGGCATGGCCTGCTAGTCTGCCTGATCTCTAACTGCCAGACCAGGGGCACAGAGAGCTCTGTGCCCATTCTATGACTAGGTAAGGGAGTCAGAAGAGGGCTGTGGTGCACAACCACTTCCAACAATTCTCCTGGCACAGCATAGTTCCTGGGAGGCCTGACTTACTCAAGGCAGCTTCCCCAAGAGGCTGGTTTCAGCTAGAAGAGTAGTTTGGATATACACAGAACTTGGACCTTTCTCTCCCACAGCCACAAACAGCAAAGTATTGGGAAGAGAATCTAAGAACACAAAGGCACTTGTACTCACTCAGTGACATGGGAACCCTGTTAATAGCCCGAGGTTTCATTCCCTCCTGTAAAGAATTTTTTTTAAGTGAAACCATTCTGTTGTCAATGTTGGTGAGGATTAGCCGTAAAGCAGTAATTTGACAAGATGTGTCTTCATTGTCATTCAGATTGTGGAATAGAGCTCTTAGTATATGCAGGATTTGTACTCTGTGCCACCTCCATCTCTTTGTGAAGCTCTGCCTTCTCCTTGGAGATACGCCTCCGCTGTGGTCTTTCCTTCCTTCTTTCTCTCTTAGCTCCCAATTATGAGTGAGATATGCAGTATTTATCCCTCTGTGCTTTGCTTATTTCGCTCAACATAAGTTTCGCCAGGCTCATCCATGTTGTTGCAAATGGGAGAATTTCATTCTTTTTTATGGCTGAGTAGTATCCCATCGTGTATATATACCACATTTTCCTTATGCAGTCATCTGTCAATGGACATTTAGGTTGCAGAATAGAGAACACAGAAATCAACCCCTCAGGCTTACAGCCATCTGATATTTGACAAAGGCAACAAAAACATACATTCCCCTCAGGCTTACAGCCATCTGATATTTGACAAAGGCAACAAAAACATACATTGGGGAAAAGACTGTCTCTTCAATAAGTGGTGCTGGGAAAATTGGATATCCATATGCAGAAGGATAAAACTAGAAATGCACCTCACACCATACACTAAAATCAACTCAAAATTGATTAAAGACTTAAGCATTAGACCTAAAACTGTAAAACTACTAAGGGAAAATATAGGACAAACACTTCAGGAGCTAGGTCTGGGCACAGACTTTATGAACAAGAGCCCCAAAGCGCAAGCAACAAAAGAAAAACACATGGGACTATATCAAACTAAAAAGCTTCTGTACAGCAAAGGAAACAATCCAGAGTGAAACAACAACCTACAGAGTGGGAGAAAATTTTTGCAAACTATGCATCTGACAAGGGACTAATATCCAGAATATACAGGGAACTCAAGCAATTGCACAGTGAAAACACAACCCAATTAAAAAATGGGCAAAGGAGCTGAATGGACATTCTTCAAAGGAAGACATACAAATGGCCAACAGATAGATCACTAATCATCAGAGAAAGCAAATTAAAACCACACAGAGATATCACCTCATCCAAGTTAGACCAGCTATTATCAAAAAGAAGGAGAATAACAAATGCTGGTCAGGATGTGGAGAGATGGGAACATTCCTGCACTGTTGGTGGGTCTGTAAATTGGTACAACCACTAAGGAAAACAGTATGGAGGTTTCTCAAACAACTGCAGATAGATCTTCCATATAATCCAGCCATCCCACTTCTGCGTATATACCCAAAGGAATGGAAATCATCATGTCAAAGGGATACCTGCACTCCCATGTTCATCACAGCTCTGTTTTTCTTTTTTCTTTTTATTTTTTAACTAATTATGAAAGGGACAGAAGAATTAGAAAATAGCAATACTTAGAAATACTATTAAGGGACCACTTCACATTATTTACTATTCTTGAATTTCTGCAGATATTGCTTTTCAAAGAATCATTTAAAAGTTGGCAATTAGGCGTGGTGTCAGTTACATAATTCTTCGTGGAGAAAAAAAGAAAAAAAATGAAAACAAACAAAAAGGAACAAGAAACACAAAAAAATATTAAGTGTAACAAATTTCAGCTGTGTTATTATTATTATTTTTTAATCATAAAGTTGATTTTCCTGTAAGAAAATATCATCAAGCTGGAAGGATTCCAGGTCATTATCTAGTCCGGTACTCATATCAGAATGAATCTGAGGATCGGGAGTTAAGGCACTTACTCAGGATCACACAGTAAATGAGCAGCTCTTTCCTGACAACCAAGCAGAGCTCAAGACTCTTCTTCCTTTGTGCTTCTACTCTAGCTCTTCAAGATCATGAATAGGTTGGTTTTGTTATCTTGTTTACATTAGGTTAATATTAGATCAAGAAAATTAGTTAAAATTAAACAAAAATGGTAAAAATCATACTCCTAAATTACTATCAAATCAAGATTTTCTTCAACACTGAATACTGATTATATTATCCGGCTATACTGAGTTATTTTTAAGAAGTTAAATATTCTGGTCAAATTAATAACACAAGATTGCAGGTATCAGGTTAGGTGTACATAAAACCTAGTGGTAAATCAAAATTCTTGATTAATGATAAATGTCTATAGTCAAATGAT
>NW_007729346.1:172109-173831 GCF_000696425.1 Galeopterus variegatus | reverse complement strand
AGCTTTGTAGTATAATTTAAATTCAGATAGTGTTATGCCTCCAGCTTTATTTTATTTTTTTGCTCAGGATTGCTATGGTTATTCAGGGTCTTTTGCTGTTTTGAAAAAAAGATGATTTTTTTTCCATTTCTGTGAAGAATGTCATTGGTATTTTGATGGGTATTGCATTGAATTTGTTGATTGCATTGGGTAGTATAAACATTTTCACAATATTAATCCTTCCAATCCAAGAGCATGGAATATCTTTCCATCTTTTTGTGTCTTCTTCAATTTGTATCAGAAGCGGTTTGTAGTTCTTCTTGTAGAGGTCTTTCATCTCTTTGGTTAAATTGATCCCTAGGTATTTTATTTTTTTGCGACAATAGTAAATGCCTTACATTCTTTATTTCTCTTTCTGTTAGTTTATTATTTGAGTACATAAATACAAGTGATTTGTGGGCATTTATTTTGTATCCCGCCACACTACTGAAGTTATTAACGAATTCTCAGAGTTTTTTGATAGAGTCATTAGGTTTTTCTATATATAATATCATGTCATCTGCAAATAGACAAGTTTAACTTCATCTTTCGCAGTCTGGATTCCCTTTATTTATTTCTCTTGCCTAATTACTCTGGCTAGTACCTCCATGACTATGTTTAATAGAAGTGGTAAGAGTGGGTATCCTTGTCTTGTTCCTGTTCTTAAGGGAAAGGCCCTCAGTTTTTCCCCCATTCAGAATGATACCGCCAGTGGGATCATCATAAATGGCTTTTATTGTGTTGAGATATGTCCCTTCTATACCTAATTTATTGAGAGTCCTTATCAAGAAGGAATGTTGAATTTTGTCAAATGCTTTTTCAACATCTATTGAGATAATCATATAGCCTTTGACCTTGAGGTTGTTGATGTGATGCACCACATTTACTGACTTTCATATGTTTAATCATCCTTGCCTTCCTGGGATGAATTCCACTTCATCATAGTGTATATCTTTTTAAATATGTTGCTGTATTCTGATTGCTAATATTTTGTAGAGGATTTTTGCATCTAGGCTCATCAAGGATATTGGCCTGTAATTTTCTTTTTTTGTTTTGTCTTTATCTGGTTTTTGTATCAGAGTTGTTATCCTTATAGAATGAGTTTGGGAGAGTAGCTTCTGTTTAAATCATTTGGAATAGTCTGAGGAGAACTAGTATTAGCTCCTCTTTAAAAGTTTGTTAGAGTTCAGCTGTAAAACCATCCATACCCAGACTTTCCTTTGTTGGAAGATTGCTAATTACCACTTCAATCTCCTTGCTTATTATTATTGTATTCAGGTTTTCTGTCTCTTCTTGGTTCAGTCTTGGTAGTTTGTAGGTGTCTAGAAACTTATCTTTCATATTTGTTGTCATAAAGTTGTTTATAATAATCTCTAATGATTCTTTGTATTTCTGTGGTATTTGTTGTAATGTCTCCCTTTACATTTCTGATTTTTGTTATTTTGTCTTCTCTCTTTTTTTTTGTTAACCTATCTAATGCTTTGTCTATTTTATTTATCTTCTTAAAAAGACAGCTTTTTCTTTTTTGATCTTTTATACTGTTTTTAGGGTCTCTATTTCATTTATTTCTGCTCTGATATTATTTCTTTCCATCTACCACCTTTAGGGTTCGATTGTTGTTTCTCGAGTTCTTTGAGGCATAGTGTTAGTTTGTATATTTGAAGTCTTTCCATTCTTTTGATTTAAGCATTTATTGCAATAAAT
>NW_007729346.1:145514-171988 GCF_000696425.1 Galeopterus variegatus | reverse complement strand
TCTGATATTATTTCTTTCCATCTACCACCTTTAGGGTTCGATTGTTGTTTCTTGAGTTCTTTGAGGCATAGTGTTAGTTTGTATATTTGAAGTCTTTCCATTCTTTTGATTTAAGCATTTATTGCAATAAATTTGCCTCTTAGTACTGCTTTTGCAGTATCCCAGAGGCTTTGGTATGATGTATCTTTATTTTCATTAGTCTCTAGAAATTTTTTGATTTCCTTTTTAATTTCTTCTTGAACCCATAGGTCATTCAGGTGACTCTTATTTAGTTTTCATGTATTTTTATAGTTCCCAGATTTTCTCTTATTATTAATTTCCAATTTTAGTCCATTGTGGTCTGAGAACTTACTTGGAATGATTTCAATACTTTTAAAGTTGCTGAGACTAGATTTGTGACCAAATATGTGGTCTATCCTGGAGAATGTTTCATGAGCTGATGAGAGGAAAGTATATTTTTTAGTTGTTGTGTGAAATCTTCCATATTTATCTGTAAGGTCTAGTTGGTCTAAGGTGTAGATTAAATCCTGTATCTCTCTATTGACTTGTTGCTTGGAAGATCTGTCCCATACTGAGAGAGGGGTGTTAAGATCACCCATTACTAATGTATTAGGGCCTATTTCCCTCTTTAGATCTAAAGAGTGTTTGCTTTATATATCTTGGTTCTCCAGTATTGGGTGCATATATATTTATCATTGCTATGTCTTCTAGCTGTATAGATCCTTTTATCATTACATAGTGGCCTTCTCTGTCTGTTTTTATCTCTTTTGGTTTAAAGTCTATTTTCTCTGATGTAAGAATAGCTACTCCTTCTCATTTTGGTTTCCATTTTCAAGCCCTATTCCTTTTTCCAGCCCTTCATTTTTAGTCTGTGTGTGTTTCTACAGGTGAGTTGGGTTTCTTGAAGACAGTATATACTTGGGTCTAGATTGTTAATACAATTAGTCTGTGTCTTTTGAATGGGGAGTTTAGTCCATTCATATTTAGGGTAGCTATTGACCAGTGTTGCTTAAGTCCTGTCATTTAATTGCTTCTTGTTTAGAGGGTCTAAAAATCTTTTGATCATTATTTTTTTCTTTTATTTCTCTTCTTCAATGTTAGTTGGAAATTTAAGGTGGGATGATTTAGCTTCTTTCTCTTTCTTGTGGGTTTTGCTCTTTCTGGTGTATTTGTGATAGTGGTCACCATTATTCAGATTCCAGATGAATGACTCCTGTGAGAATATCTTGCAGGGCTTGTGGTGTGTTGGTGAACTCCCACAACTTTAGTTTGTCTGGGAAATATACTATTTCTCCCTCATTTATGAAGGTGAGCCTTGCTGGGTAAAGAATTCTTGGCTGTCAATATTTTTCCTTTATTATTTTGGATATATCATTCCACTTTCTTCTGGCATGTAGGGTTTCGGTTGAGAAGTCTGTTGTTAGTCTGGTGAGGGTTCCCCTATAAGTGACTTGACACTTTTCTCTTGCTGCTTTTAGAATTCTCTCTCTGTCTTTGAGCTTTGCAAATTTAACTATAAGATGTCTTAGGGAGGACCTTTTTGGATTGAATCTGTTTGGGGGCCTTTAAGCTTCCTGGATCTGAAGGTCTGCATCTCTCCCTACATCTGGGAAGTTTTCTGTCACTATTTCCATGAATGGGTTTTCAATACCTTTCCCTTTCTCCTCCCCTTCTGGAACACACACAACTCAGATGCTAGAGCACTTGAGGTTGTCTGCTGTCTCTCTTAGATTTTCCTCATTATTTTAAATTCTTTTTTCTTTTTCTTTTTTATTTTATTTGTCTTTCTGAGTTATTTCAAATAGACCATCTTCAAGATCTGAAGTTTTGTTTTTTTCCTGCTTACTCTACCCTACTGCTCAAGCTGTGGTTTTGTTTTTTATTTCATTGAGTGAATCTTTCATTTTTAGAAGTACTGCTACACTCTTTTTTAAGGTATTAATCTCTTTATCGATTTCCTCCTTCATATTCTGGATATTTTTTTCTTGTTTCATTGTGTTCTCTAATTGAGTCTTCCTTTATTTCTTCAAGTTTTCTTAAGATTGTTGCTCAGAATTCTTTTTCAGACATTCCAGGTATTCTCTGTTCCATGGAGTCTGACATTGGAGCATTACTGTATTATTTCAGTGGTGCCATTTCTTCTTGTTTATTTGTATTTCTAGTATTTTTTTTTTTTATGTTTGGTCATTTGGTAGACAGTTTGTTTCTTCTATTACACAGAGGTTGGCTGTGGAGTGACTTTGGTTGCTACTGTGGTGGTGAATTGTCTTTGTTTGACAGTAGGTGTGGTGGCAGTTATGTTAAACCACCTTGGGTTCTGTTCCATAATCTGTGGTAATAGAGTGAGCTCCCAGTGCCATGTGGGCCTGCTGGGCTCACCTTGGCAGGTCTGGCCATGAAGGCTGGCACTCCCCTCTGGGTCCAGCAGGAAGGGGGGGGGGCAGAAATTGTTTTCTTAAAAGCTCTGATTCTCTACAGATAAAAAAACAACCAACCAACTAATGAAAACAAACAATTAGACAAAAGCATTTTTTAACCATTCTGTCATAATTAGCCAGATGACCTTGTGCCAGAAAATGATTTCAAAATGGTCTCATGTCAGTTCTGCACCTACAACAGAGGTCAAGTCTGAATCTATTCAAATTCAAATTGTCTGGATATTTGAGGGTAAAATAATGATCATTTTCTACATAATAAGTAATATCTTCTATGCAAATGTCTGAATTGGTTTTCAAAATAAGTGTTCTATGTTATAATCACTTAGTCTTATTAATTATTATAATTATTTAGTCTTAGTGACATGGTCTTAACACGATCAATCTCTTAAATTTAGAAGCCTCTCACAAGAATATATCTTTGACAGAGATATTTTCTTCATGAAAGGACAGAGGACATTTAACATTTTTAGTCATAACTTTCTTTAAAGGAATCAAAAACAGCACCATTCTCATAGGATTGCTGTAATAATTAAGTGGACTAAAACATGTAAACCATCAGAACAGTATACTATGCAAATTTAAAGTGAGTAAATTTTAACTCATTACCTCATATCCATTAAATGTAGGCCAGTACCTACAGCCTAAAATCAGGGACAGGCCCATGACCCAAGCCAGATTACCTACATATTCTCTCTGAAATTTGAAGTTTAGGGTGTTTCCTCAAATCCGTTTTTTACATATCAAGAATAAAACCAGAGAATACTTTTAAGAGGCAACTTCAGCTTTCCAAGCAATAGACTGGTGAGAGAAAGAGAAAAAAAGTAACGTGGTATAGGGCAAATCCAACAGGGTTGTGTCAGGATACCTAAGTTTTAGAGTGTTAGTTACAACAGCAGTTTATCAGTATTGTAATGCCCTCAAGTTCTTTAATCTCTAAATTGAAGGTTTCTGATAAGATGTTCTTGATGGTTTCTTCAGTTCTATGATATGATGGCTTATTCTCATAACACTTTTTAAAATGGCAATAAAAGATAAAAATCTCTTGATAATGTATATTTATTTTAAAATATCAATTACAAAATTCTCTCTGGCACAAGTGTCACTTAGAACTCCATTTGGCATGATGTGATACTTAAAGAATAAATGAAAATGATGCCCAACAATTATTTGAATGTTAGAAGCCACCATTATTAGATTGGATAAAAACACCTTTGAATACTCCAAATAAAATAGAAAGTTGGATCAAACTATGGTTTTATTACTATAGTTGCCTCTAAAAATTGAAGTCAAAATGGATACAGATCTTTATTTCTCATCACAATGACATATATGGAATATAATTTAATAAGTACTTGCTTACATTTTGCATTTCTTTCCTTCAAGTTCACCATGAGGTTTTCTGTGTGTCAGAGATAGAAAGAGATTGGAAAGGGAGGAGGAGAGAAACTGAATTTGGAAACTAAAAGTGAAGATATATTATTTTTTTCTATATTTTTCTTAATTTAATTTCTAGGTCAAGATTTCAGTAAGAGTTTAAGGCAAAAGAAAAGTGAGCACACTGCACATTTAAGGGGTTTAAACAGTGCATTTTCTGAGAATTCAAGACGGTATACCTATAACACTTTAGGCTAAAGGATGAGACTCACATCTTTTGAATTGTCTAAATCTGGTGGGACAGAATTTTAGTTGGCTATTTTAATATATTGCATTTATCTATGCTTTCTTTGTTGATTAAATTTTAATCAACTACTTAATATTATGTGTAGCTGGGCATTTATATGTTTTGCTGATATGCTAACTTGATCTAATTACAGAGTGAAAGATAAAATTTAAAATGCTTATTGTAAAGAAAAAGTTCATTATGTATCATATATCAGATCAAAACATGTGCAGTATATAAAACTTGGCTCAAATCACTAGGGAAAATAAAACAATTTATTGGAGGCAAGAAGATTCCTGGAGTTTCTTGATTGGATCATTTTTTTCTCTAGAAATAATTCAGCTTATTTCTGGAAAGCCTCTGAGTATATTTGGATCCTTAAAATACTCAATAGTTTGGGGAATTTTCAGCATGAATTGATGGAATGAACTTTTAGCATAAGATGATCAGAGATGTTTCATGTATGCAGACAGACTCATATAGTGATCTTGAAGTAAAGCTTTCATGACAATATGGTAATTTTAGCATAAGATATGATTAGGTTACTTATGATTTTATTTGCGTTAATACTATCTAGGAATCTTATTAAAAAAATACAGATGATTGAGCCCCAGTCACATCTCTTTGTAAAAATTAAGGTAATAGTAGAATTATGTCATGAAATTATTGTACAGAATATGTGGTAATTGAAATAAGTATCCTATACTTTAATAGTAAGGCTAATATTTTACTAATATTAGTAAGCACTAATATTTTAGCTGTACTAGTTGCATTCCAAAATCTGAGAACCATATATTTGCTGATTTTCTATTACTTTTTTATAATAATAGTAACAAAAACAACATTTCAAAATCAACACTACTTTTTAACACGTATAACTTTTTTTTTTCTGTTACTTCAGGTAATATTGACAAATAATCCCAGTCAAAATTTTATGTATTTGCTTTACAATTAGCAAAAATTGTTGGTTATTTCTAAAAATTTTGCTTATAGATCCAGACTTTAAAACTAGAGAATGGTTTGTCTTGGTTTATTTTATCAGATACTGTTGAAAAAGACTACAAAGAAATTGGAACAGGAATTTCAGAATTTGCTAAAATGTTATATTGAAAATATCTCTCAGGGTCTGCATTTTTAATGATCAGTGCAAAAATTACTCATTATTTTCACGCATATGTCAAGTTAAATTATGTTTCATTTTATTATTTTATGGAGCAATATTTTTCTCATAAAATCTCTAAGACAGCTGAGAATATCTTAATGAAAATGATTTCTCTTACATTTCTTCTCAAAAGTATTCTTCATCTGGCATCTCTAAATAGACAGAAAATTGCTATATGCATTATTCACTTCTCCCTTAAACTGACATTTCAATGACTGGCTGTGTTTGTGTTAACTTGAAATGCTTAAGATACTGTCAGTGAAAACTATTTATTAATTCTTCAATTAATGGAGTAAGAGAGTAATTTCAAAGACCTAAATATCTAAATAATAACTGTGGGTTGTACTCTTTTGTGTTTTTAAAAAAAATTTAACATTTACTTGTACATATTTGTGGGGTACAGTGTGTTGTTTCAATACATGCATGTACTGCACAATGGTTCACTTAGGGTAGGTAGCACAGTTTTATACCCATTAGAGACTTTCTTCTCATTTTCTTCTACTTGAGATTTATTTACCATATCTATCTATCTACCTCATTTTTTTGTTGTTGTTATTGCAAAAACCACTCTGGAGTAAGAATATGAACTAGAGCACAAAATTTGGACTTATGTAAGTTCTTAAAGTATTCACAGCCAGCTCCTGGCTATAGAGTTATATTAAATTGTCAAAATCAGTAAAGCACAGCCACAAACCCTTCCATGGTGTTAAATAGAAACTCTCTATTCCTTGTATTATGCTAAAAAAAAATAAAAATAAAAATAATGTTTACTGAGTACCTATTCTTTCATCAAATCAACCAGTTTATGCTTTTAAACATATCATACAACCAAGAATCATGTATTACAGAAGAAATTAGAGCATAGACATTTTATAGAGCTACCAAATTTTGAAGAACTTAGATGGGGCTGGGATCCTACCCTAAGTTAACTGATTCTAAAGTCATTAATTTTTCTATCACAGTGAATTAGACTCTTTTCTATTCCTCTATGTCTATATTCTGTACTAGTCCTCATATAGGTTTTGGTGCCATATTCTGACACCAGTCTTATTCACAAGTAGATGATGCCCAGTATATTAACATAAAAAATAGTTTATCCTACCTCTTTTTGGAGAATATTCTGCTTCTTTCTCCAACTATTTGCTTTTGCGTAGAATCTGCAAACACCCAAAGTTTCCCTATTCATATTCTTCCTTGATACTTCTTTCAGTGCTCCCTAAGTCTTATCCTCTTCTTATGACATATCTGTTTTGGAAAGTTCTCCCATTGATTTTCTTCCCTCATTGATTCTTTTAATTCTTTTCCCCAAACCCTACCATTTACAATGAACACACTAATATCAATTAGTCTAGAAATGCTTGTTACTTTTTGACCTTTAAAAAGGCCAAGTCCTCCTATTTATTTGTTTAATCTGTGTACTTGACAATAATATTTTCATGATGGAGGGTCATGGGTTTATTCTGATTTGATAACTCAGAATATTTCCTCTCAATTTTGTAATTCAATGAACTTTTGACCATTTCAATTTATCGAATATGTACAAATTCTTCTCAAGTTGAAAGGTATTTCTATATCCATTTCTCATTTTATACTGAAATATAGTCATGCCTGGGAATCATTTTGAAAATTTTTGCATCTGTTCATTTTTACTCAAAACAGTTTGCACTGCACCCTCCCTGTCACCTTCCACATTATCATGTTCACACTCTCTCCTGTATTCTACATAGACTGCTGTTCACTATCTTTAGAAAACCAAAGATTTCAGTAAGTAATTTGACAGATAATCAAAGGGAAAAATGTTCTCTGTCCATTGAGGATATCTGTTTGATTGCAAATGTCCATCAATATTGCACATGTAACAAAAAAAAATAGAGTTCAGAATGTTGAATATTGGCAATGTATATCTAGCTATTTCTTTTACTTCACTTCTTTATTTTAATCAAGACACTGTAATTGTACATGCTTATGGGGAACAATGTGATATTTTGATACATATATAGAGAAAAGGCTGGACAATTTAGTTCAGTCTTGGGATATTAACATTTTGTATTAGGTTCAACAATGTAACATTTCCACTTTCATGGGTCAAAAACAGTTGAATATCAGTGATTTCATATAGCTCAACTTATATGACCTACATTCTAATGCTGTCTTAATCTCTGTCTCCATCTATAACATCTTCACTTTGGGCACAACATTAAATGACTAGTGCCAGATCTGTATCTCCATCTAGATATCCTGTAGGCACTGCATTAGTTTTCTATTAACTCATAACAAATTATCACTTATTTAATGCCTTAAGATAATATCCGTTTATTGCCTTACAGTTCTGTAGGAAAAATGTCTGGCTGGCTCTCCTGGGTCTTCTTGTTAGATTCTGACAAAGCCATAACCAAGTTTTGGGAAGAATTTGCTTCAAGGTCTTCTGTGTTGGGTTGTTGGCAGAATACAATTCTTTGTGGTTGTAGTACTGATTTCCCATTCACCAGCTTGCTCCAGCTAGAATCTCAACTTCTACAGGCTGCCCACATTCTTTCACATGGCCCCCTTTACCATTAAGCTAGCATCAAATCCTTACTCTTCAAATTTCTTTGACTTCCCCTTCTACCACCACCTGGAGTAAACTCTTTTCTTTTAAAGGGCAGCATGAATAGATTAGGCCCACTCACATAATGTAACATAATTGTGGGAGTTCTTATCAGTCTTCTTGATAATAGCAAGTCTGATTGGGGTGAGATGACATCTCAGCGTGGTTTTGATTTGTGTTTCCCTGATGCTGAGTGATGTTGAACATATTTTCAAAGGTACATTTGTATGTCTTCCTTTGAGAAATGTTTTTTCAGCTGCCTTGCACATTTTTTTAATTAGATTATGTTTTAATGTTAATTTGTTTGTTTCTTGTATATTCTGGATATTAATCCCTTGTCAGAAATATAGTTTGCACATATTTTCTCCCATTCTGTAGATTGACTTTTCTCTCTTTTCCTCCAGATTTTCAAATTTGTTGGTGTATAGTTGTTCATAATTGTCTGTAATGATTCTTTGTATTTTTGTGGTATCAGTTGTAATGTTTACTTTTTCATTTCTGATATCTGTTTTTTGCATCTTCTCCCTTCTTAGCTTGGCCATTTGTTTGTCAGTTTTGTTTATCCTCTCAAAAAACCAACTTTTTGCTTCATTTTTTTTTTTTTTCTTTTTGGGGGGTATTGTTCTTTTGGTCTCTATTTTATTTAATTCTGTTCTGATCTTTATTTCTTTACATCTATTAGTTTGTAGATTGGATTGTTCTAGTTTTTCTAGCTCTTTGTGATGTAACATGAGGTTGTTTGAAATTTTTCTATTCTTTTGATATAAGCACTTATTGCAATTAACTTTCCTCTTGGTGCTTTTGTAGTTTCTGATAGGTTTTGGTAAGTTTTGATTGTATTTTAATTTGTTTTAAGGATTTTTTTTTTTTTTGATTTCTTGCTTTATTTCTTCTTTGACCCATTGGTCATTCAAGAGCATGTTGTTTAATTTCTAGTAATTTGTGTATTTTCCATAGTTTTGTTTGTTGTTAATTTTTAATTTTATTCCATTCTGGTTGAAAACATACTGATATGATTTCAATATTTAAAAACTTTTTGAGACTTTGTGACCTAACATGTGGTCTATCCTGGAGAATGATCCATGGACTGATTAGAAAAATGTTTATTCTACCATTGTTGGAATGTTTTATATACGTCTATCTGGTACATTTAGTCTAAAATGCTGTTTAAAGACAATATTTCTCTGCTAATTCTTTGTCTAAATGATCTGTCCAATGCCAAGGGCAATGTGTTAAAGTTCCCAACTATTACTGTTTTGGGGTCTATTTCTCACCTTAGATCCAATCACAGTTGCCTTATATATCTGGCTACCATCTTAACCCTATTCCTTTTATTCTTAGATTTGTACACAACCTTGGATTAAGAATTTGCTTGAGAATGACTGTTTAATGGCTCTATAATTTTTCAATTTATTTCAAGCTTCTCAGATCTGTAACGGAGCCACCATGATCTGATTCTTGTCTTTAGCTTCATTATGTACTGCTCCATATCTGATATTTCACTATTTAAAAGTACTTGTAGTTCTGAGATATGCAATTATATTTAAATTTCCTATAACTGCTCTTGATGTTTTCTTTCTTAGAACATTTATGGTTCCTGTCTTATCTGATTATTACTTATTTGGGGGTAATTACCTCATATATCAAGTTCCCTAGATTTATCTTCATGATCTTTTCTTCCATTTGCTCTCCATAGAGCAAACTGGGTCCTCATCTATAGTTTTCATTTTAGGTTTATCTTTATCTTAGCTCTTAAAATGCTAATTTACTTTTCTATTTATATACTAGTTTGTCTGTGGTGGCCAAACTCTAAGGTGACCTCCCATGATCTCTTCTGCCTCATGTTCATACCCTTTTGTGATCTTCTTCCTTTGAATTTGGGCAGCACCTAGGACTTGTTTCTAATCAATAGGTTACGACAAAGGTGACAGGATGTCATTCTCAAGATTATGTTACATTGTATAAAACTGTCTTGCTAGCAAGCTTTCTATAGAGATTCTTCTATCTGGCTTACTGAAACCAGTGGCTATACTGAGAAAGTCCATGTGGTGAGAAAATGTGGGAGGACTCTAGGTACCACAGGCCATCTCTAGAACCTGAGAGCAACCTCCAGCCAACAACTAGTAATAAGCTGGGACACTCAGTTCTATAATTTCAAGCAAATAAATCTTCTAATAATTTGAGTGATCTTAGAGGCATATTCTTTCCCAGCAAGACCTAAACACAATCTGTTTCACATCCTGATCTCTGAGAAGAGAGGACTCTTCTAAACTGTACCCAGACTCCTTTCCAACAGAAACTGTGAGATAATACATGCATGATTTTAAGCTGCTAAATATTTGGTAATTTGTTATTCAGCAATAAGAAACAAATGAATTCTCCAACGGTAGTTATTGGCATCCTCAGGAACAGATCATGCCTTAGCCATCATGCATGTTCACTACCAGGTATTGAAGTCCAGCCAATCCACCTGCACAGAACTTCATGTCTATTAATAAATGCAAAGATTCTGGACCTCAATATTGACTCTCAGATGCTTGTTTTTATCTTTCTTGCCTTGGTTCTTGATTTTAATTTATATCTTTATCTTTTCTTCTGTTCCTCCTTTAATCAAAGGAGGATGATATGCTGAGGCTTTTCTTTTAACTTTTAAGAGTTAGATTTCCAGAAAAACTACATATCACTTTGATTTTAAGTATTTACATGGTGTCAGTGAAGAAAACTCCTAAGTCCAAACCCTATTCTTCTGAACTACAATGCCAGACAGACACAATGTGAGGGGAATTCAGATAATTGTTTCCTGAGGTTCATGGTCTCAGATCTTCTCATCACTCTCTAAGTCACCATTCTCCAATCTATCTCCAATAAAAATAAGTTGCTATGTGTTGCTTTACCCACCATGGATTTGTCACCCCTCTTCCCCTGGGTGACAGCCATAAAGGATTACTCAAAGCCCATCTCTTCTGAGCAGTGAGAAGCCCCAAAGTGGTTAATCTCCCCCAGAATCCTCAAGCAAAAGGCATTCCTTCCATTTGGAAAATTAACCCCGAATAGGGGTTTTCTTCCTGCATTTATTCTTTAGCTCAGGAAGTTACAGCAAGAGAAATAGGTGGGTTTAAAGTTCTAACAAGTTTTACTATAGAAGCTGGTAACATTCAGTAAAAACAAGTCAGATGACATTCCATTAAGGCAATTAAGTGATTGACCAACAAACAGCTTGTAACCAGTCTGTCTTTGAGCCAGCAACTTTGCTGTGCTACAAATCTTTATCATATACCAGAGACTCTATAGCCTGAGGAAAATTTCTTGTTATTTGCAAGGTCAATGTTTGAAATGACAAGTCTTTGGAAAACCAGGCCCTGTGAGGTACATTTGCTTTATGAATCCTCTACAGCTATGAGCAAAAAGAGTAGCATCAACAGATACTTATATTTATACTATAAATAAGAAATGTTAATACAGAGTTGTTGTTGCTGTGTTTTTAGGCAACAGTAACCTAAGTGAACTTCTGTGTCTCTATTTTCCTCCTGGATACAATCAGAAGGGTTTGGAAAGAGAAGGTAGGCAGAAGCCACACAATTTTTTTTCACTATAATTGCACTAATACAAGCACACAATGCCTATTATTTTTAAGGGACTCTAAGATGATTGGTTTCTTCAAATCCTCCATATTTAGTTAGTGATGGACTCTTCATCTGTCCACTAGATATGCATTCACCCAGTAACTAGAGTAACTGTGATTTCCAGTTGCTTAAAACTGTTGGATTCACAGCTAATAGAAGGCTTTGTGGAGACTTAGATATACTTTTTACAAAAACAGGCACTGTCCTCAAGGCAGAAAAGAGAAAACACACAAAATTAGCTTGTTACCTGAGCCATTGGTTTGATGACAAACATAGGGCACATATACCATTAGTTAGTTCTGCATTTGGCTTGAATTATCCCATCTATAGAAACTTCTGACACAACTATTTTAAAAAGCTATACCCTATTCTTCCATTCCAAGTACTGCCAACAATATCATAACCCTCGAGTCTCATCAGTTATAGTTTTGCTTTACCTTCTTAATTCTAGATATTTGGTATCAATATTCTTCCTTTTGAAAAAAGTTTGACATAATACAAGGACTTGATCTTTTCCTAGGATTCATTGGATAATAATATCGTTTTGTTGTCATCTTTTCACTTTGATATTACTAACAGCCAAATTTCTCCCAAGTATGACTGTAGCATTCCATTTCAGAACCTGATGACTTCTGCCCCAGTCCTGCCCTGGCCTAGATGTGTGCTCTTTCAAACTTCCGGAGAAAGTTGCATTGGTTCAAGCTAGTTTTACAAAAGCAATTCCAACTGTATATTCACTTCTAAAATGGTTGTCTGAGGTACATTGTCCTGTGTAGGTCAAAAAAGGCTGGAGATCAATACTATTTTCAAGGAAAACAAATTACAAAAGTTTATACTGTCACCATGCTGATATCATGCCCTTTGCCATGGCTAGACTCCCTGGTCATATATTCTCTAAGCTTGCCAAGACCATTTTAGAAAATACTGTTTAAAGTTTTCTGTGTATATATCTTTTCACTTTCCCATTGCTTATCACTCGCAGATTAATAGAATCTCACTAGGATTTTGATAAGCACTTATGCTGCTACACATTCAAAGAAGAGCATGCCAGATGCACTAAACTTACCAAATCAGAATCATATATAACAACTAGCTGTAGTCTTCTAGCAAATACATTCTATTCTATTCAATCCATGCCTTCTCTAGTTCCTCCTTGCAATATCAAACAAAACTACCAAAATTATAAATGCAACAAAAGTTTAATATCTAGTACTTTTATATGACAAAAGAGCAAGATATAACATCTCAAACTGGTTTTGAAGGAAATGATATACTCATATGTCTATGATATCAACATTTTTCCTATGATATCAACATGAAGATAGTTCTATTTCTAAAAATAAATGTTTTTTTTTTCTGACTAAAGACCAAGTTCAAGCTAATATCTAGAACAAAAGATAATAAATCAATTTGGCTTGGATTATGATGTGTATTCTGAAAGCTAATTGTTTAGGTAAAACTTTTATGCTTATTATATCCATATATTTTCATAAATTATTCAAGTCAAGTTATTTTTCCTTAATTTTATTAGTAATATTTTCTTTTTTTCAAAAATTGCTTATCATTAAACATGTACCATGTGTCCTTGTGTTCAGGTGGCATAAATTAGTTGCAATAATCAAAAATAATTCCTTAATGTTACCCTTGGATAGACTAAATTTTCGACAGGTTTCTTTTTTACTATAGACCTCTGATCTCTCTTACAGTATTTACTTTAGAAAATTCTGTTCAGGTGGCATAAATTAGTTGCAATAATCAAAAATAATTCCTTAATGTTACCCTTGGATTGACTAAATTTTCGACAGGTTTCTTTTTTACTATAGACCTCTGATCTCTCTTACAGTATTTACTTTAGAAAATTCGTAACTGAAATTTTTTTCTATGTTTCTTTAAAATATACATAAATTCCTCCAGTATATTGAAAGATTTAAAACTCAGAAATGTCTTTTTCAAGGACTTGGGAGCTCTCCTTTTGAAATGTAGTCATCAAAGAAGATAGGTCTCCTATCTCCCAGTCTCTATGGAAGCTTAGAAGCCTAACTTCTATAAGCCCCAATAAACAATCACAGATGGCCTAATCACACTGGCCAATCTCCCCCTAATTTAACTAGCCCACTACAGGGCTTAAAATCAATCCTACCTTTTGTTTCAACATAATTGAGTTCAATCTCTCTCTCTCCAATTGCAATAGTCTCTCCCAGCTATTGCAATAGCCTTGAATAACATCTTCCTTACCTGTTTAACTCCATCCGCTACAATTTTTCTTTGACAATATCCATCACTCCTTATAACTTTAATAACACAAAATAGAATACATTTTATACTGCGTGAAAAGCAGCAGTAGAATATCTAGTCTCCATCTGTAAAATAATTATCTGCTAATTTACTCAGTATCTGATTTTATATAGAGCATTATATCTGCAATAATTATTTAATTACCAGATTTGCTGTGATTTTGCTTCAATTTGTTTTATTAAGAATGGTTACCTATTTTAATTTCAGATTCTGCATTTATTAGAACTGAAAACACTATAAAGTACCTACTGAAGCAGAGTCCCAGAAGGGACATGCAAAAGAGTTAAATGTGATCCTGTAAATGAAATATATGGATATAGTCAGCAAAAGAATTTTATTTAGACAATTAATTGACTTTCAGAATGCACATCATAAACAAAACAAAACTGATTTATCATCATTTGTTTTGGATATTAGCCTGTTTGGTATTTAGCCAGAAAAAAAAACAAAAAACAAAAACAAAAACAAAAAAACCAAAACATTTATTTTTAGAAACAGAATTATCTTCATGTTGATATCCTAAGAAAGAAAAAAAGAATAGACGTATGAGTATACCACTGCATCAAAAATAAAAAGTTAGTCAAGACCACACATAAATCAACTTTTACCATACTTTCTCCTGTATGACTGAGAAAATATGCCTTTTTGGTTTATGTGAAAATGTTCGGTGTGTAAAATAAAACATTTAAAATTATTTAAATATTCAAAAATACTTTTTAATGCTTTTTTGAAAATGCTAAATAAAAATACTAATTAAATTTGAATTTTATGCTACATATAAAATGTTCTAAAATATTTAGAGCAGTACATTCTGTGTAATAAGAGTTGCATTTTTAATTTCCACATATGTAGTCAGTGTCAAAGAGTAAACTCACTAAATATTTTCAGGCATAATTAAGGAACACAAAACCTATAGAGTAAATAGGAATATATCCTACTGCCTAGTAGCAAGAGAAATTTATTCTCTCAATGGAAAGAAAAGTCCAGAGGTAAAAGATAAAGTACAGAGGTAAGTCTTACAATCAATTTAGTAAATAATCCCAATTATAATGAGGGGGTCAGCTTCTTGATGAAACTTCCTTGATAATTTATGAGAAAATAATAACTCTGGGGAAAAAATAAGTTGCCAAATATTGGATATTCCTAGATGAAAAGGTAGTATTTGAAAATTATTTACTCTACGATGTCTTCAATTTTTTTGATTCTTCACATTGTATATGACCCCTTACTTACTTTTTAAAAAGCAGAATATATTTATATATGTATCATAGTAGACTTTTAAGGAAACACTCTAAACAGAATATGTTTCTGCAGTAACAGGAAGGACACAGAAAAGTGGAAGACCATAAAGAGAGGAGGAAAGGAACTGAAATGAGAAAGCTTAAAGTAGGAGAAAGACCAAATAAAGGATGAAAGAAAATTAATATCATGTCTAATCAGGGTAAAATGTTTAATGAATTTTATAAACATTAGTGACCCCTATATGTTTACATAGCCTACATAATTTTTATTTATCCTCCTCATGTGGAGAACATCTTTTCCCTTCTACTTCAATAAAGTTTTGATTTACAGCATTATGTTTATTCTGTTATTAGAAAGTTGTAGAGTATACCAATATTTATGAAGCAAATGTATTTCACAGGGCCTCCAGAGCCCTTCCAGTTTCAGGTTTAGCCTAACTTCTTAAAAGTACATAGAAAAGTGTTGACCTTGCAGAGGACAGGAAACTTTCCCCAGGCTGCTCTCTGTTGTAAGACAGAGAATTGTAACACAGCGAGGTTGCTTTCTAAAGGACAGACAAGTTACTGATTGATATGTAAACATACTGAGAAATTGTTGTTGGGAAAGAGAATGCTTGCTAAGATCAAGCTTTTGTTGGTGGATCAACTTAACCTCTTGCAAATTGCATTATGGAATGTCACTTTGCTTGTTTGACTGATGTTATGAGCCTCTATTGTTAAACTTGCTAAACTATACTTAACGAAAATCCCACCTATGTTCTTTTCCTGTAACTTCCTGGTGGGGAGAATAAATGTGGGCTGACAAACCCAGTTCATGGTTAATTTTCCAAAGGAAGGAATGCCTCGCTCTTGAGAGTTCCAGGAGATAAACCCCTTCAGGGTCTATCACTGCTCAAAAGAAATGGGCTTTGAGTAATCCTTTGTGGCTCCATCACCCAGGGGAGGAAGGGTGACGAATCTGTGGGAGGCAAAGCAACAGAATGTCTTATAAATTTAGGTGCTAATATATGAATATTTGCTGTTCTATGGGGAAAAGAATTCCTATATTTCTACTTGATCAGATGATTGCTCTAGGAAATACCTCTTTTTATTTGTAAGTTAAATTATTCACCACTGACTTTATGTTTTCACATAAGACAGCAAATAGGTGAACTAGCAGCAATATACATCAGGCCTTCTTAACTCAAATTTAAATTTTCAAACAAGAGAAACTCATGGAAGAAAGCTCATAGTATATGTAGCTTTGATAACTTTTCCTGTCAAAAAATATATGGATATTTTCTTTCTTTTTATTCTGTACTATAATATAAGCCAGCTAGATGCTGGAATTCCAAAGAAAAAAATAAATATTATATTGTTTATATTTGTATTAATATATATAAAATAAATATGCATGTATGTGTGTGTGTATGATAATGTCTTATAAGTATTATCTAAACTTTCCTCACTGGGTAAAGTAAAGGAGATAGACTGAAATTATAACCTCCAAATCATCAAGATTTAAAGAGCTATTATTTATCTCATATGTGACTGGCATTGAATATCAACCTATACATCAGAAAGCTTAGCTATATTTCTCAATAGTGTGAATAAAGTGTGTTGATTGCACTGAGTAAAATAGCAATTTAACACATAAATTACTTATGTCCAGTATAGTCATTCAGACTCTGACATTTGAAATGCTTATCTTAACAGATATGACTTTGCTCTTGCTAGCAAATGAAATTGACATAAAGAATGCTGAAGGAAGTAAAATATGTGATATTCCAATTTCAAAGTCTAAAACAGACTTCTAATTTTGCTTAAGAATTTTGAGAGATATAGAGAAATTGAAAAGCTCGAACATTTGAATACATGAATATTGGTTTTGTTTCAGCTTGTGAATTTTAAACATGTGCCAAGTAGTCACAAGGTTTTATAGGAAAAAATAAAGGATTTTTTGTGTAATTTAATATAATACAATTTTGGAATGAATTTGAAGGAACACAAATGGATTAACTGTTTTAAATCTTTCAAAATCTTACCTAAATATACAGAGGTCGGAGTTCAAATATCTTTCCAGGTACAGATGACTTCTGAAATTTAAGAGTTAGATAGGTCTCTTAATTTCATAAAAATAATCTGTGGTTGAAAATAAATGACCTTTGTATAGATATTAAAAGACAATAATAATTACTGAAGATTAAATTTCTGGAGAGGATTCCCATAGCTATTTAAGACTTAACCTCTAGAATAGTTAATAAGTATACTAAAGGAGAAAGTTAATTTAATTGGAGAAAACTATTACCTGGTTTATGATGGTGAACATTTCAAATGTAGATTAATGTCAATAAAAATAGTTATGAAAGGTATTTGATTTAAAAAATAGTGTATTGTGTGTGTGTATAATTGTGTATGCAAATATACTTCATTCAATATCATGGTTTAATTTACTTAGAATTTATTTTTTAGCTTTTAAATTAAAAGTTGTCATACATACAGAAAAGTGCTCAAAACATAAAGCTACAGTTTAATAAATCAATGCAAAGCAACCACCCATGTACCCAGATCTCAGCTCAAGAAAATGAACATGGACAGCACCACAAAAACCACTCGTACATTCTTCTGTCGCCCTTTCCAAAAATTACCACTCTACTGGCTTCAAAAATTGTAGCTAATATTTCTTGTTTTAATTTTTTTTTTTAAAGAAAAATGATTAGCTTTTTTTTTTTTTTTTCCTCAGAGGTATAGAGAACTGAAAAGTTCTCCAAAACTAAGAGGGATAAGCAGTGCAGAAAGAGAAATACTGCATGTCCTCATAAGTAGGAGCTAAAAGGTAAATAAATACAGAGGAAGGAAGGAAAGAAGGAAGGAAGGAAGGAAGGAAGGAAGGAAGGAAGGAAGGAAGGAAGGAAGGAAGGAAGGAAGGAAGGAAGGAAAAAGCAAGAAAGAAAAGGAAAGCAAACTAATAATTAATGATTTTTTTAAAAAATAGAGAATTGCGGTCACAGGGCAAGAAATACACCCAAAATCTAGAAAGAAACAGGTGCTTACAAGGATAAAAATCTATTTCAGCTTTTGTTTAAATATAATACACCTGGACACCATATTTTAGTAAAAAATTCAGCTGGAGACTTTTACAAGTGTTTTAAAACCAGGTGGGGGCTAACATGAGAATGGGAAGGCAACTGAGAGCCAAGACATAGAGGGATTCAAATTCCTTTATAGCCTAAGACTTAGCTTTCATACCCACCAAAGATGTATTCAGAACGTCACGAAAGTCCTTTCTCTCTTTTCTAATTCTTGGCTGAATTTTGATCATTTATATTTTTGTGAGAAATTATTCATTTATTTCAGTTTAACAAATGTATTGTTACAGAGCTGCACATATGTTTCTGTATTCTTTCAAGGTTTTGCATTACTTGAATTTTGTATAATTTTGTTACTAAGCATCAAGTAAAAACACTAGGATACAGCTTTAATCGATAATTGCTTAAAGAGATAGATTTCCTCTAAAATGCAGTTCAGGGAAGACCCAACGCCAATTGAGCAACTGTAAAACCCAGTCAAACTTCTAACTATATAACACAAATTCTGAGTCTAAAGACCTAGGAAAGAGACATGCTTGTCCCCAACATGAAAGATATTTATCTCAATGTCTTCTGAGGGGAGCAAAAGTTTTTGATAATATCCCAGGGAGAAAATATTTTAGACTTTGTGAATCTTACGGTCTCTTTTACACTTAGTCAATTCATTTAATACTACAGTGTGAATGTTGTGATAGACAATATGTAAATAAATGACTGTAGCTGTGTTTCAAGAAAACTTCATTTATAAATGCTGAAATCTGAATGTAAAATGATTTTCACGTGTCACGCAATACTATTCTTCTTTTGATTTATTTTAAACATTTAAAAATTAAAAATCATTTCAAGATTATGGACTGTGCAAAGACAACCCTGATTTGGTTAGCCTGCTTTGGCTTCTGGGCTACAGTTTGCTAATCCCTGCCCCATACAACAAGTCTTTCATTAAACAAAAAATTAGGAGTGTTGAGCTAGGGCTGGATCTGGAGCTCACAGACCCCTCAAGCCCGTTTTCCAGCCTGGGTCACAAACCCTTCACATGCTGGTCTTTGAGCTAGGTAACTGGCAAAAAGGTCCTTGGAGCTGTATGTTTGAGAGTATGGCCATGCGGGGTGGATGCCCAAGGCAATAAATGCTAGCCAAGATGGCAGTGCTGTGCATGCCTACTAACTCAACCCACACACAACTTGTTTACAAAGAATGCACTGCCCCACCCCCAACCAGACCCAAGGTGAGGGGGCCTTATCAAACTATTCTATTTTCCCCAAAATCCAGGCCTTCAGAATCCCTTGCTATACAATCTATGCATTTAGAATCTTCCATGATGTTCTCTTAGCGAGGATAAATGACCCTTACACTTACATAACCTATTGTCCATTCAATATGCCTTAAGACTTATAGTTCTGTCCTTTTGACTATTAGCCACATATGTCTAGTTAGTAGTCATCATTGGTGTGATTTTCCATGGGAATCCTGCAGTCATACTGATAGACATTTCAATGCATTATCAGTAGATGATCACACCAATGTATATATGTACCCAGTCAACTTTAGTGCAGTGCCTGCAGCCAGAACACCATGGGCAAAAAGACAGAAGGGTTATTGGTACCAATAGGGGAATTTCTTGCCCCTTTGGTAAGATACATGCCAGTTTGCTATCCTGAGAAAGGATGGTTGCAGGAACAGTTATCTTACCTGGTTTATGATACTGTACTTTATCTGCTAATACTGTTGGATATGTAGGTTCTACAGGTAATAGTATAGGGGAATTCATAATTGGCCATAATGATAATACAAATGTGCCCTTTGGAATAGAGCACCTATATGTTCCAGGCCATGTTACCTTTACTCAAGGAGGCCAGGTATTGTCACTCAAGGTGAAACTTGCAAGCCTTATTCTAATCCTTTTCCCCAAGGCCCTATTAATCCTATCCAGCATATATGGGGGGCTTTTATTCTCCAAGGCCATTTCCATTGTACTTTCAGTCCCTGTTGCAAACAGGTTGGGGCCGGTAAGAGAATATTTCCATTCTTGCCATATCCTAGCTTCAAAAGCTTATTTTTAGTAGTGACTTGCAGCTGTACAGGTGCTGCAGCCCTATGCAACAGAGTTTCCATTGGAGAGGGTTCACCCTTTCAGGGCCTCTTATTTAGAATCCTGACTGTCAGCCATAACCACTGTATCCACCCCTTCAGGGATTTGGGTTGGGTAGGTAGCCTTAGTCCCTTTTTTAAAAGACCATTGTACCGTTCAATCATTCCCGCTGCCTGGGGGTGATATGGCACATGTAACTTCCACTGAATGGACAACTGGGAGGCCCACCTCTGAACCCGATATCCAGTAAAGTGGGTTTGATTATTACTGTCTATAACTACAGGCTGACCATACATAGCCGTAAGGCTGTTCAATGCCTTCACAGTGTTTATCTGGTCTGGGACCTTAAAATGCCATACAAACAGAAGACCAGTAGCTGTATCAACAACAATGAAGATGTATCTGAAATTCTCTGACCTTGGCAGTGGTCTGACAAAGTCCACTTGCCAGTGAGTCAGGGGTACCCTTCCTCGAGTTATTTGCCCATCTGTATGGGGCATCCACCGGGGGTGTGGACTCTCTTGAGCACATACTGGATAAGCATGACAGGCATTCACTACATCTTCCCATTTTAGTGCCAGGGCCCATGTTTGAGCTGCCATCCACATGGTTTTACTGCCAGCATGCTGCATTCATCGATGTAAACACTGGGCTACATCAGTAGCTGGGGCTCTCTCCAGCCATCTTACCTTAGCCAAGGCATCAGCTTCATCATTGCCAATTCAACATGAGGCCTCCAGTCCTCTCCTGCCACCAAAAGATGAGCACCTTGGCCTGCTGCCTAGTCAAAATGGAACAGTTCATCTGCCTCCTCAGGAACAACAAAAAAATCTTTTAAATCCACTGAATGTACCTTGCTACCTGCTTCTGGACATTTAGTGAAATGCTGTTCAGGGTACAATTATTGCCACAGGGCCAATAGAACTGCATTTGGATGGCAGTCAGTTTTCTTGCTATCAACCCCTGCTGCAAGCAAGTCAAACCACATCTGCTTACAGCTAGTCTTGTTTGGTCCCTTTGGGATAAAATCCTGTGTATTTCTTGGGGATTTGGTGTTAGTCACCTTTTGGACCCCTTTTGCTTGTCTCCTCTCCTCTACTTCACCCAAGCCAGCTATCATGGTCATTACCTCATGTATAGGACAACCAATGTATGGGGCCAGTATGGCCATCAGTGACCCAAAGGACATTGGTAGCACTATATCTCTCATGCTGCCTATAAAATTTTCATTGTCCAGGCCACAAGTGTTCATATTAAACATGGACTGCTGCATCCCCAGCTCCTGAATGATTTGGACCAACTCAGCATACATTTGCCATTTACTAACAATCTTGAGCAATTCTCCAGCATTTGCCCACACTGTTCAGGCAGCTGCATTCACCCATTCCTGGCCCTTGTGCATATCTGTGCCTATTCTGTAGCTGCTGCCTCAGGGATGGGTGTATGGTGATAGAGGCCAATTTCTCCATCTCCTCACCAGAGCATATCACACTATCCACTGCTAGGTCCCATAACTGTAACAGCCAAACAGCCAGGGGCTCCCCCTGTTTCTGCTGAAACTGTCTCCCCAAGTCAACTAATTCAACCTGGGTATATGGGACATAGGTGGTGAATTGGGTCACCTGTGGATTACCCACTGGTTGTCCACCTTGTCCCATAGGCTGCTCATGTTTCACTTTCTGATGCATGACAGGTCGTCACTGGAGACACATGGTTTCCCCCAACTTACCACTGGGTTCGTTGTCTTCCCTGGTGTGAGAGGCAGGAGTAGCCAGTCGCTGTGCTTCATTCACCAGGACATTTATTGGTGCTTACAACAACTCTGCTTTCCACTGCAAATCTCGATGAGCACTGGATTTGTCATCTTCCCTGCTGTGAGAAGCAGGAATGACCAGTCACTGCACGTCATCCTCCAGGACATTTATCCATGCTTCCAATAACTCTGCTTTCTTCTTCAAATCTGTATCAGTTTGCAGCACAGTGAGCAGCAGCCAGGCTCTGATCAGCAGAAAAGTGGCCACTGGGCACCACATGATTAAGGACAGCCACATTTCCTGCCGCTCCCAAGGAGTTTTCCATTGCAGTGCCTGGTCTATGCTGCCTTGCAGTACAGTGTGGAGCAACAAAAGGTCCTTGGAGAAATAGGTTAGAGAGCATGGCCACATGGGGTGGATAACTGAGGCAGTTTAAACACCAGCCAAGTGGCAGAACTGTGCATGCACACTAACTCCACCCACACACATCCCATTTACAAAGAATATGATGTACCACCCACAACTGGACCTAAGGCAAGGGGTCCCGATTAAACTATTTTATTTTCCCAACAGGAGGCATACAAACATGTAAGAAAAAACACAGTCTGAGGTAACATATCAAACATAAGTACAAGAATCAAGTCAAATATAACACAGATGTTGGAACGATCAGGCAGGGAAATTAAAATGACTATGGATAATATGTTAAAGACTCTAACAGAAAAAATATACAACATGAAAGATCACATATATTTTTAACACAGAGATTAAAGCTATAAGAAAGACCAAATATAAATGTTAGAAAACACAGTTAAAGTAGTAAATAATGTGTTGGAAGGGCTCATCAAAAGACAAAGCAGATGGTAAAAGATGAGTGCACTTAAAGATAGGCAAATAAAAATTATCCAGACTGAAACAAAATGGAAAGAAATTTGAAATATAAGCAAACAACATCAAGAAACAGAACGGACTATTCAAAGCTGTTGGTAAATATCAAGCACTCTAACACATACATATTTGAAATCCCCACAAAAGAGAGAGTATGGTAGAAAAATATTTGAATAAACGGTGGTCAAGTATATTCCAAAATTAGTGACAGATAAGAAGGTGAGAAAACATTAAGAAAAATTTAAAAAACAAACAAAAAATGCCTATTTAGCCATATCATGCTTAAAATACTGAAAACCAAAGACAAAAAGATGATTTTGAAGATGCCCCCCCCCCAAAAAAAATAAATAAATAAAAGGCACATTGGCTACAGAGGAACAGGAGTAAGAATTAAAGCCAATTTGCTGTCAAGAATTATGTAAGGAGAAGAAGGAGTAAAAGTCGTTCATTTTCATATTGCTTATTGATGATTTCACAGGATGTTGGCAGAGTTGAGTGGTTTCAAAGTTTAAAAGTAGGCAGGTTAATAGCAAGAGGGTGAAGACAGATACACTATCTTAACACTAACCAAAAGAAAGATGAAGTTGTTATTTATTTTTAGACAAAGTAGGCTTCAGAAAATGGAATTATCGGAGATAAATAGGGGTAAGACAAAATTACAAACACATCAATTGTCTAAGAAGACATTAAACATTCCTAATTGCATATAGTTGCAGTGACAGAATTTCAAATTACATAAGAAAAAATGTGAAAGATCTAAAGGAAGAAATAGGTAACTCCACTATTATACTTAAAGACTACCACATTTCTTTCTCAATAATTGATAAAACTAGTAGCAGAAAGTCAATAAAAATATAGCTGACCTGAACAACACCTATCACATAACTTGATCTGTCTGACATTTATAAAACGCTCCATGGGACAAGAACAGAATACACATTCTTCTCAAGTGCACAGGGAACATTATTGAATATGGATCATATTCTGGACCTTAAAACAAAATTTAATTAATTAAAAAAAATAGATGTCATGCAAAAGTACGTTCTCAAATCATGAAGGAAACTAGTAATTCATACTAGAATGATAACTGAAAAATACCCAAATATTTCAAAATTAAGCAAAACACTTCTACAATTCAAAGGTCAAAAAGATTCATGGGAAAGTAAAAAATATTTCAGACTAAATGAAAATTTAAAAATACAACCTCAAACAATGGGTACAGATAAGTAGTACCAAAGAGAAATTTATATTATGACAAGGTTATGTTAAAAAAGGAAAATAACTAACTCTGAAAACTAAATTTTCACCAAAGAATCTACAGAAAAAAGAGAAAATCAAATCAATCTAAGCAGAAGTAAGAAAATAATAAAAATAAGAGCATAAATCAGTTAAATTGAATACAAAGAGCAATGGAGAAAAATCAATAAAATGAAAGCTTTTTTTATTGCAAATGATCAATAAAATTGATAACCACTTAAAAGATAACTGAGAAATAAAAGAGAGAAAAACAAAACACCAAATCATGAATGAGCGAGAGGTATCACTACTGATCCCACAGACATTAAAAGAATATGAGATAATACTATGAAAATTCTATGTCCACAATTTTGACAGCATATATAAATTGGACCAATTAATTGAAAGACACAAACAATATAAATTCACTCAAGAAGAAATAAGGAACCTGAGCAGTTTTCTTGTCTATTAAAAACTGCTACAGTGCGCTGCTTGGGAGCGCAGCGGTGCTCCCGCCGAGGGTTCGGATCCCACATACAGACCGGTTCCCGCTCACTGGCTGAGCGAGGGGCGGGCGCAGCACCGGGGGTTGCGATCCTGTTGCCGGTCCCGGTCCGGTATGGGCGCGACACTGAGGGTTGTGGTCCGTTGCCGGACACGGAAAAAAAACAAAAAGGAAAAAAAAAAAAAAAAAACTTTTTTGAATTTGTAGTTAAGAACATTCCAAGAAACAAATCTTCAAGGCCAAATGGTTTCACTGGTGAATTCTATCAGGTTTTTAAGACAACTTTATTAAATTATATTTTTTTCCATATTATACATCTCACCCATTTCAAGTACATACTATGATTTTAATAAATTTCTTATTGGTAAAATATCCAACATAAATCAGTTGTAGAATATTTTTATCATCTTAATAAGATTTAAGAAAGAAATAATAGCAATTGTACACAATCTGATTATACAAAATGCTGTGGTGCATATTGTGAAACTGGATTTCTAATACTGTGGCAGAGAGAATGCAAAATGATGCCAATGTTCTGAAAACAGTTTGGTAGCTTTTTACATCATTACACTTACCAAGTGACCCAGTAATCACACATTTGGTATTTATCTTAGAGAAATATAATTTATGTTCACTTTAAAACCTCTGCATGATAATTTCTAGGAAACTCATTTGTCATAGACCTAAAAAAGAAAACAATTCAAATGACTTCCATTAGTTGAATGAATAAACAGTATTCAGTGGAATACTTCTCAGTAACACTTTTTATGGATCTTAAGAATGTTATGCTGAGTAAAATATATACATAAATATATGCACACATATATATAAGTACATATCTCAAAAGGTTATATACTGTATTACTTTGTTTATATAAGATAATTGACATGACAAAGTTGTAGAGAAGAACAGATCACTGTGTTCCAGGGGTTAGTGTTGGGAGGTTAAGATATTAATGAATAATATGGGGAGTTTATTTGTGAGGATGGAAAAATACAATATCCTGATTGTTGTGAGGTTAAACAAATTTATAGATAGGGTAAAATTTGACTGAGGTATATATATATATATGTGTGTGTGTGTGTGTGTGTGTGTATGTATATATATATATATATGTATGTATGTATGTATACGAAAACATGTATATACATATACAAGAAAAACATACATGAAAACTTGTAAAATTTGATTAAGATATGCACCTGGGTGAATAATGTTGTTTAAGCACCAACGTTCTGTTTGTGACAGTGTAACATAGTCATGTAAGATATTATTGATAGCAGAGGAATGGTCTGGGGAGGCCCAGTGGCCACCCTCAACTCACCCTGTTCTCTTGCCAGTTTCTTGACTCTGCCACAGAAAATATTTCAAAAGCAGAGTCACAGTAGAAAGTGAGAAAAGTTTAAACGTAATGAATAAGACATATAGATTTCACAGAGAAAGGGCAGCCTAGCTCCAGAGTCTGAGCAGGGCCTGCACTAAGTTTAATAAAAAAATCAAAAATACACACTTAAAGTTTTGTACAAAGTACACGCGGGCTCAAGAGAGTGAGCAGCTACTTGCTAAAAGTAGGTTTGATACAAAAGAAACGCTTATATACCGTAGCTGGTGAAGTGTGGGTTAGCTCCAGGGAAGTGAGCAGCAACCCTGCCTCCTACTGGGATTCCACTTTTATAGTTCCACTGTCTAATACATATTCATGTTATCTAATGAATGTTCACATAATAGGGTGGTTCCCAGTTATGTAACATCATCTTGCACATGCTTGGTTGGTCTCTTTTTAGGGCATGTTTATTGGTCAAATTCTATCACATGCCCTGAACTCTTTCAAAAATTATCTGTGCTCTCTAGAAACTCCAGAGGAAGGTCACTCAAAGGATTAAACTTCACTCTACTGTGCATGCTCAGCAATTAGAGTTATATAA